>NW_014569647.1:397334-422066 GCF_001313835.1 Polistes canadensis
TTGTTACGATCAGACCAATAGAACAAATTCTTTTCTTATTACATAAGAAACGTAACACATATACTTTCCTCAAATTTGTTTCTCTCTATTTTTTGGAAATCGATGAATCGAATAAGAGAGAAAAGAGAATGTAGTAGTATTTTTAGTAGATAGTAGATAATAGTAGTAGTAGTAGTAGTGGTAGTAGTAGCAGGGATATAGTCGGTGTTTACAGCGATTGAGCGGAAGGGGACAACCGACATTCAGCGTCTCGGGACTATCGCGAAATCGAAAGATCATCGTACTTGATAGGGCGCGACTAAGCGGAAAATCCTTGAGTCCACTTTCGAAGAAACGTCGTCGTTGTCCTCGTACTCCTAGATATCGACGTATTCCCTTTCTCTAGAAACCAAAAACGATTAAATAAAGAAAGGAAAAGATAGAGTAAGCATTAAACGGGGAATGAAGTAGAAATACGAGATGAAAAGTAAGCTCTCTACAAATGCATTCGTAAATAACAAAATAAACTGTATCTTTTGACGATAATAATAATAACATTAATAATAATAATAATAATAATAATAATAATAATAATAATAATAATAATTGAGACAAGTTCAATCTCTCCTTCAAGAGAAAATTAAAGAAACTTAAGAAAACAATAAAATATATTCAAGATTCAAGATTATTATTTATATCGAAAAACTCTTTCTGTTATATGTTTGAAAAAAACTATATAAAATTTAATATAAGTAATAAAGTAAGAAATAATACTTCATACCAAAATAAGACATACAACGATAAAGTAAACACCCCGAATGGAGTTTAACAATAATAAGAGAAATTGTAGTAACACGAAATAAAATGTTTAAGAGTAAAATTGCATAGGAAGTACATACTATAAGTAAATTAATATAACGATAATGGAAGTATAATAACAACTGGTTAACAAGTTCATGAAATGAGATAATAAAGTACAATAATTATATTACATCCGCGAATAATATATTATATAGAAATAATTAGTTCAAAAAGTATAAAGATAAATATCTCAAATAACAATAAAAATGATTTCATCAAAAATCCTAACACGATAGAGTAGATTACGAATTATTGACGAAAAAAATCAGTCTACCTACGGGAGGTATGATTAACAAGTAAATGCTGATAAAGGGAAAAGAGAAACGAGAAAATAGGGTGAAGGAGGAGAAGAAATAAGAGAAGAAGGAGGGATCGAAGGTGAAGATGGCGAGGAAGAAGGTGGCGGGCTGTTGGTGGTGATGGTGGTGGTGGTGATGGTGGCGGGCTGTTGGTGGTGGTGGTGGTGGTGATGGTGGTGGTGGGTCGCGTTCGGATGTTAGAACGACCGCCGCGCTCTGACGCGAGGGACAACTGGGCCAATCGATACCACAGGCCGTGGAAGCGGCTGCGGCGCGTTGCTGAGCTTACCAAGAGAGAGAATGAGAGAGAGAACGAAAGAGAGAGAGAGATGAAGATAGAGATAGAGCAAACTAGAGAAAGTGAGAGAGAGAGAGAGAGAGAGGGATAGGATGAAGAGGGAAGTGCAGGTGGCACCAGGATGTCCTCCCCCCTCCGTTGTCGCCCCCTGTCCGACCATCCTTCGATGGCGCCACCATCGAACCCTCTTTTTCTCTCTCTCTCCCTCCTTCTCTCTTTTGCACACACGAGTAGCGTGCAACCGCCTACGAGAATGTTCAACTCTGCGCAGAATCGGCTCGCGTCGGCTGCGCTGTACCACAATGTTGTCGAGCTCGTTTTATCGTTTCGTGCTACGATTCTCCTGTGTTCTTAACCTCTTTACCGATTGATAATTTATCATTGCAAACTGGGGGTTGTTTTAAAAACGTTGCCGTGTTACCGTCACATTATACGTTACATCAAAGTATTGTACCATTTTCACGTTGTTGTTTTCTACGTGTTCCTTAACACGGTATCTCCTATTTATTTTTTTTTATCTTTCTTTTACACTTTTATTATATATATATATATATATATATCTCTTCTCACTCTCACTACTCGTGGTACAGGACGCGCACGTCGACTAAGAGAGAGAGAGAGAGTGAGAGAGAGGGAGAGGGAGAGTGGATAGTTCGCCGCGGAGACCAGTTCACCGGTTCTCGAGTAGCTACGCTCTTGAGGAGGAGGGGGAGAAGGGTAGAGACATGAGTGGATAGGAAGAGGAAGAGAGAGAAAGAAGAGGAAGGGGTGCTTGAGGGAGGAGAATGGAAGGGGGCTGGTAAAAACAAGTGAAAACTATCGAAAGTGTATCGGCTCCGATGGATTCATGGGTTTTAGATGAATTTAACAACGATTATGTGTGTTTATTTTTTTAATTCGATAATTATCCATTCATAAGTAATAAATTTAAAATTGTAAACAAACCGGTCACGTGTGTTGTGTATTTGAACGAAAGAGAGAGAGAGAGAGTGAGAGAGAGAGAGAGAGAGTGAGTGTGTGTGTGCGCTCGCAAGTGTGTGAGTGAGTGTCAACTTTTTATTTTTGTTTACATTTTCTTTACAAATTCGATAATTGATCTCATCCTTTCGTCCATGGGATATTTATTTTGATCGAATTTTTTTTTGTATACGTATTAATTGCACGATGTTAATTTTCTATTGAATCTATGTGTTTTAGGATATAAATCAAATATTAATATTAATCTATAGTGAACTATGTTGTTCGACGATGAGATACACTAATCAGTTCTCTCTCTCTCTCTTTCTCTCTTTCTCTTTACATCAACGTGTACATCATAGTACGATGAACCTAGTCGATCTATCGGTGGTGTGAACGTCCCCCCCCCCTCCCCCTACATCAAATCGCATAATTTCTTCGAATCTTTCTCGTTGACGTTGTCATCTTCGTCATAGTCGTCATAGTCGTCGTCATATTGAACAATAGCGGATTTCGGGCGTACCACTGCCGTCAGGAAAATAATAGCAGGAACAATCCCAGAACGGAAGTGGACAACGGTCGATGTCGTCGTTTGTGTTTGAGATGGAAGTGAGTAATAGCGGAGCAAAGTGACCACTGTATTGCTCGCGATGATCATCGTACGGCCATAAACTGTCGGCCGAGTGATTCAATTGCTACCGCAAACCTGAGAGGCCATACATACTCTAACAACTATGCATCAGTATTATACTCAAGAACATATAGATCGTGTCGGTAAGTTACGAAGACTATATTATTACTATGTGTCATTATAATCGATATGCACATGATTATTATGATTATTATATAACAATTCTTAAAACGTGACATAACTAAAGACATTGATCGTGTCGCGTTGTATGGTTAAGCTAAGAAGTATGATATGATAAAAGTGTAAGTTTAATCGATCGTTTTACCTTTTTTGTTATTTTTTTTCTTTCGAATTTATGCTACATAGTTAGTACATACATACACCGATCGTCGAATAACTCTCGAGTATTATTTACGAGTATTATATATACTTTAGATTGATCGATCTTAACGAGAATTCTATTTTCAATATGGAACGGATATATTATATAGTTGTAAAGTTATATATCCATGGTTATCTATATTCATGAATATGGAACATTATCTATTATGGTGTATATTATACACCATATATATATAATACATATATATATATATATAGATTATCTAAATTTATCTTATATAGATATAATAGTTACACGCGTGGTTTAACTAACGTGACATATATCCAACCGATACTTCGAAGGTTAATATGTCATCCTGAAAATTGATCAAATCTCGATACTTTTGAACGTTTGATTCACGAATAATTTGTCGCTTATAGACCGACCCCGAACGTCTGTCAGTGTTAATAAATCACGTGGAAAACGTACAAGCCCCAGGACTGTCCGTAATAGACGGATTACGGTAATATAATGATCGATCGTATCCGATAAGTCCGGGACGGCGATTTCGCTTTTTTAACTTGCCGATCCCTGGCAAGTTAAAAAAAAAAAAAATAATACAAAAAAGGAACAATGGAGAATGAGGAAAAGGGCTCTTTTGAGTGATTTCCCGCGTGAACTTTCGTCGTCGTTCCAACGGATATCACTAACACGTGGATAATAATTATTCAAGGAAAAAGCTGTGTTACGGGAATTGTATACCATTATCAAAAGTTTATCGTTTGTCTACCACCTTAAATGCTGCTCCAAGTTTCTGCATTCCACAATCTGCAATGCAAATTTATTTTTGTCAACGCATAACTTTGTTAAATTATTGTCCAATAATTCGTAAATAATACATAAATACATTCATAAATACATTTGCACAGACACTTTGATAACTTGATTCTATTAAACCCCCTCCCCCTTTCCCCAACCCCTACCAATCCTGTTTTTTTTCTCCCAACGATAACAAAGAAGATGCTCGACAAATTGAATATCGTAACAATTATTTAACTACAAACAAAAAAAAAAAAAGAAAAAAAAGAAAAGAAAAAAAGTACAAACGATAATAAACAACACAATATGCGTATCTACCAAGTTCGAAGTTGGACGATCTCGAGTTCGTTTCACGGTAACCGGAATAAAGTTAATTAAAGCGTGATTAATCGACGGTGTGCAGCTGTTTTCGGCCGTGACGAATAAGCTGTAATTTAATCATACTCCGGTTACTGCCAATTAATTGCAATTCAATCCGCACGGTCCGGCATTAGTTTGAGCGCGCAATTTATGATAGCTCTCTCTCCCCCCCTTTCTCCCTTTCTCTCACTCTTTCACTCTATCTCACTCACTCACACTCACTCGTCGTTCTAGTTCTGCTTGAAATCGTAATAGAGTTTACTTCGTCGATCGAATTTGGATTATGCGATCGCGATCGTATACGAATAGAAAGAGATGACCAATTGCGATCAATTAAACGAAGTCAAACGAACTAACGTTCGTTTAAATCGATCACCGGTTTGTGTTACCTGTCACGGAGATCTCGATGTAATCGATAAAATAACGATAAAGCGATTAACATCTCGATGTAACGCGATGCTTTCTCTATAGATTCAATGTAATCGAAGCAAATCGATCTCTTTCTCTTTCTCTCTCTATCTCTATCTTTCTTTCTTTAACTGGATGTAAACATGCTACAAATATTATTCCTCTTACGATACACACGTGAGAATAATCAGTACGTTAACCCAATTATTTAAGGAAAATAAATATATATGCTAGTTTTAATTTCCCCCCACCCCCACCCCTCTTACTCTTTTCATTTTATTTCTTTTCACGCTTCTCCAAATTACGTTATTTAACCCCGCAGTGGGTTTCTTAACCAGAATTTAAATGAGTATGGATACGTTACGAGCATGAAATCAGAAAAAATGGAAAGAAAAGTTTTTGACGCCTATAAAAAAGAAAATAATAACACGAATGAATAAAAGGATAAGAAGGTTTCTTTATTTTTTTTATTTTTCCCCCATAACCCCGATCTCCAAATTTCGTTATCGAAACACGATATCATTATTATCGTATTTTATCGTGAAATCGATATCAAATTGTGTTAAATGTTATTCGTTATAAAAACATCAAAAATAAAAACACAAAAATCAGTTGCTCATCAATAATTTATCTACTCGTAAGGTTGTCTTTCGTGTAAAAAAAAAAAAAAAAAAGAAAAAGAAAAAAAGTGAGTGCACTCCTCTTTAACTTCCCGTCGAGGAAAGAGTGTTATCGTATTTATCCCATGAGATCGGTATACTTGTCCTACAAGTACTCACTCTTTTTAAGGGACGTTAAATGTCTGAACAAAAAAAAAAGAAAAAAGAAAAAAGACTCACAAAGAACAGAGGAGGGACCCTTAACGTCAGTTAAAATCCAACGGAGATCCATAGGAACCTACCTCAACGGAGTCAGCATCCCAATAATACACTCTGGACCGGTCTCAATCTCTCTCTCTCTCTCTCTTTCTTTTTCTCTGTATATTTACCGTTGATTTAAATAGCCCGTCTTTCTATAGCGAGAGAGTTCTACTCTCCTAGCAGAATAAAACAATAAGGAAGTGAAAGAGTAGGACACGATTGGTATTGTTTGAGGGAACCATCAACGCACGTACGACTTTCCTCCCTCACTCTTATACATTACAACTACCACCACCACCTCTAACACCACCACTAACACCACCACCACCACCACCACCATCATCCCTCACCCACGCAACACGACGCATTGTACTTTAAGACCCCGTTGCTCGTAAGCAAATTAGAACGGAGCCGCACGTGGCTCGCATAAATCGACCTACTGTCTCTAACTGTACGCCTTGTCCTTAGTATATGCACCACGTCATGGTGGATTTGTAAGGCAACCCCTCTTTCTAACACACCGTCGAATACTTTTTCCATCGTCGTCTGATGTGAGTCTGAAACTCAGTGGGGTTTCTCTCTCTCTCTCTCTCTTTTTCTTTTTTCTGCCCGCCCTCCCCATCCCCCCTCTTTCCTTACTGCCGCTGATTTTCATATATAATACTATTTTCATGCGTGTGCATTCTCTAATCGAATTTTTATGAATTCTTATTTTAATCCGCCTTTCTTTTTTCATACAATCAATGAGGGGGAACTCATTGAATATTATTATTTTTATCGACTAATTATTATCGTTAAATTTCGTATATGAAATGACGCTTGCAAATGGACAAATTTTTTGTGATTAATAATAAACGTAAGAGAATATTCAACGATAAACGATATGTCATAGTCGTCGTTTCCGTCGTCTCCGTTGTCGTCGTCGTCGTCGTCGTCGTCGTCGTCGTCGTCGTCTTGTTTGTCGTTGTCATCGTCGTGGCAGAAAACTCGTTCGGTGATTTCGCAGCCCGGCAATATGCTGCGACTAATTGAATTCGGAGAAATCGATCGAATGCGGGTGGTATTCCATTGTGCGTCGTTGCTCGAAAGGATATTCGAATGTGCAGCTCGAGCACCACCCTCCTCTCCCCCCCCTTCCCCCTTCACCACCCCTCTCCCATTTACTCCTTTACACTCACAGTCTCTCACTCATTTTATCTGGCTATCTGGACCTATCTATCTATATATATATATATATATATATCTCTGTCTTTCTCTCTCACTCTCTTTCTCTTTTAAAAAGTAAAAAAGGGGTGAAGAACACGCCTGTGATACGGAGGATCTATTTAGACTCGTAGATGCTCCCGTTCAGTGGATATGCTTTTGAATTTTTATCATTCTCGTTGGGGACGCGTCAGGTGCTCGACTGAATTCGGTTTGAGAATACGTTTTGAATAATCAATACGATAAAAAAAAAACAGATTTTTTTTTTAATAAAACAAAAATTCAATCTCATAACGTAATTGTCAAACCATTCATTTAAGCGAATTAATACTCATATATATATGTATTATATGTGTGTGTGTATTATATTTAAATCGTATATATGAAAAAATACGCATATACGTGATGTTTAATCAAATATCATAATTATTCTAATATAACATTGATCACTTTTATTTTCATATTATTTATCTCGTAGTTCTTATTTTATTAGACGAATGGTTTCATAAAGATTATTCAGTATTCATTGATATGTTTTATTTCCTAAGGAATAGGGCTCTCCGTTGTAGACTAATCCAATCTGAAAAGTGTTATTTTACGTCACCCCTCGTTTTGGTAGCGTAGAATAATATCCTCCGGAGCGAGTTCGTAACGATATCTGTTTTCCTTCGACCCCGTTAACGCATAAAATATCTAAAACGCTTTAAACGCGTTTTCCTATTGTAACACGGTCGATGATTATTTCTTTATTTTTCTTTTTTTTTTCATTCATTCATTCATTCATTCATTCATTCATTCATTCTTCGTCACTCTATCATTCATTTCTATATCCTTCTTTATCCTTCCTCGTTAGTTGTTTGTAGAAAAGCGAGAAGTTAGACGTGGCAGGGCAAGTAGTCGATAATTAATAAGTATAGTTTACACAAATATACGGTGCAGCTAGAAGATAAAGCAAACAAACTCGGATGAATACACGAACAAAATGCAAATATTCTCTGCGAGGGGCTTAAGACTCTTATCTAAAATGAAATTACGCAGGCTACTTGTGCTGGTAGTGGTGGGTAGCGATGATGGTGGTGATGGTGGTGATGGTTGTGATGGTGGTGGTGGTGGTGGTGGTTGCTTCGTAAACAAATCGCAAACGTGGTGGCAAACTCTCACTCTTCCCTTTTCGTAATTCGCTCTTATTTATCTTCTCCCTTAGGATAAAACGTATTTTCGAATTGTCTCGAGAACGTCTATCTAACAGTCGTCACATATCCTATAATTAATCCGTATATACTTAAATAAATCTAATTACAAATTTAAATGAACAAAACACGAATAACACGTAACTTATTCAATTAATTCTATATACTTAATCAAATATAAATTAACAATGTATTATCATTGAATCTCACGTTAAATATCAAATATTGAGGCTAGAATAATAACGTTTAATATATCAAATCATTGAAAATAATCTCTCTCTCTCTCCTAATTTCGTTGATTTATTCCTCGTATAAAATATCTTCTAGAAATTAGAGAATAAACGGCAATTATTATTTGTTACTTGTTTCATTCAATGAATATGAATTTTCATTTCAATTAATATGAACACAATCTTACGTTAAATATCGAACGTTTAAAATCTAACAATAAAGTCGAATATAATAACTGTTGAGAAAAATGAATATAAAGCAAAATATCTCTTTCACTCACACCATCTCTCTCTCTCTCTCTCTTTCTCTTCCTTGTTAGTTTGTTTCTATCCTGGTATAGGTCGGTGCGCCCGCCGTCTTTTCCATTTCGTGCGGTGGCATTAATGCGCTCGCATATAATTATTCACGAGGCCGGAAAAGCAGTAGGAGGAAAAGACAGAAGGAAGATGGGAAAACGATAGGGGCTCGTCGTTTATTAGCGCCAAGCAATTAATGCTTGCTTTCATGGTGCACACTGAAACGTATTCTCTTTCTCTCTATCTCTCTCACTCCCTCTCTGTCTTTCACACTATTTCCCATTCCTAACTCTTTCTATCACTCTATGTGGGTCGGCAAGACGAGACGGCAATTCAACTGTGCTGCGAATGGAATCGTCCTTTTGCATCTATTCCCCTCCTTCACCTCCCCCACAACCTCCTTTTCTCTTCTCGAAACTGCTGCGTGAACGGTTAAAGTCTCAAAAGTAAAAATGATTACCCTGCGGTAATCGAGAGAAGTAGAAGTAGAAGTAGAAGAAGTAGAAGAAGAAGAAGAAGAAGAAGAAGAGAATTTAGCTATAACTATACTAAAAAGAGTGAAAGAGAGAGAGAGATAGGAAAATATATAGTTTGATTCTCCCTTTTCTCAAAGCTATATCATCCCCATTTTTACCCTCGTTATTTAACTCCTTTACGTATTCACCATTGAAACCATATAACTCTCGCATCAAAATCGACCCGGCGAATTTCACTTTGGCAAACAAAAATCATTCCAGGAATGATTTGTCGTTGTGGAAAATTATACGGGCCTACGGGTCTCTATCTTTCTATTATGAAAGAGAGAGAAAAAAAGTCAATGTGCGATCGTATTCGAATGGATGAACACACACACACATTCGTATCCTTCTTCTCCTCCTCGTTGTCGTTGTCGTTGTCGTCGTAGGGAGTCGATGTAACGCTCTCGCTCATTGGAACAATTCGAGGCGTTGGCCGATCGATGGGATGAGAAGAAGAAGGAAAAGGGAATATGGACGATGAATAAAACGGGGGGTGGAAAGGGAAGGTGGGGGGGTAGAATTTCTCTTGAGGATTCCGATCGTGACGGGAAACGCGTGGACGATGAACGCGGGTCTTTGCTTTTTCCAAGTCGAATCGTCGTTCTATCTTTTATCATTCGACCATTCTATTCTTTTCTTTTTTTTTTTGATTCTTCATTGTAATAGACAGACAGATAGATAGATAGATAGATAGATAGATAGGATTGGAAAAAAAGAAGATGTAGAATAATTTGTTATCTTTGTGGTAACGAAAAAGAAAAAAAGAAATAACGAAACCGATAGCTTAATATAAAATGAAAAAAATATTGTTTAATTGGACCGCGCGTTTATTTTGAAAGTGGTGTAAGTTCATTTGCAGCYTGTAAATATACATTATTTTAGATAAATTAGCCTATAAGTAATGTATATATTCAAATTACATATCGATAAATTAATAGAAACATTGTCAAATTTGATATAATTAATGAATATTTTAAAATTAACCAATACGCAAACCTTTAATTTTCTCAAAATAACAGAAAATAGACTTACACCACTTTCAAAATAAATGGTCCATATATTATATATATATTTAGTTATATAGTTTTTTTAGAATTATAATGAAATATTATAATGAATAATATCGATGGAAAATATTTATCAATCGGTGAACAAAAGAGAAAAAAAAAAATAGCCCAAAATCAAAAATACTCTACCAGTATTACGTTTGAACGAACGAACGAACGAACGTAATGCGTGATAGTTTAACAATAGGATTCTCGTAATCGCGCTACGAGAGAGAACCGCTTGCTAAATATTATCTGAATATTTAATTTAATCAGACGTTAGCTCAAATTCACAGCTAATTACCGCGTTTCGACTTTAAACATTAGGGCATTAATTACACGGCCGCGTGCTACCAGCAAACACACCGGGATACGAATTTCGAAGCTACGAATTTCTCTACCTGTCCCCTTCCGCCCTTCTCCCTTTCCCCAATCTCTCTCTCTCTCTCTCTTTCTCTCTCAATGTAACCCAACAGAAATTCCAGCCTGGAATTAATACATATTCGGTTACCTATAGTAATACAGAAAGAGAGAGAGAGAGAGAGAAGGGAGATCAACGTCAATGCGCGTAATCGAGCGTGGAACTCGTGAATTATGCGAAAAACGTTTATCCAGAGAGTGAGAGAGATATATATATATATATATAAAACAACAAAAAAAGAATAATATTTTCGTACGAGTCTTTTTTCGTTGAAAAAAAAATAAAAAAAAAATGGGAAAAATAAATAGAAACAAGAAAAACAATGTGTTCGCACCCTCCTGTCGAAAAAAGAAAAAAAAAAAAGAAAAGATAAAAATCCAAACGTCCGCGATAATTTAATTAATCAAAAAAAAGAAAGTTAAAACAAAACAAAAGAAAAAAGAAAAAAAGAAAAACAATATAGATCAAACGAAATTAAAATGATCATTTGTAACGTGTTAGGAAAACTCGGTCAAACGTTTCACGAAGTACAATCGAATCGATTAATTCGAAATATTCTTCATTATACGGTAATTACGGAACAGGACCAGAGAAATATTTCGGTGCTAAACGATGGTGAATGAACGGATGGAAATAGAGAGAGAGAGAGAGAGAGAGATAGAGGGGAGAAGAACGGAAGGATTAATGCAGAAAACTGTGCTTAACTCGATTCTCTATAAAATGGTTGTCGCTAATAAGATTCTCACGGAACAAAAGCGCTAACGTAAAACAGGTTACGTGGTGCAAATTCGTGATCCGGCTAGTAGCCGTGGCCCGTCGTCATCATGCGCAACAATTTCACCCTTCCTCACCCTTTACCATCCTTTCGCTATCTGTTTCTCTCTCTCTCTCTCTCTCTCTCTTTCTCTCTTTTTCTCTCTCTATCTATCTCTCTTTCAAATTTGATAGGACAGAAGAGCCGATTTCGAGTGGCTGTAATATTCACCGCGAAACCAAATTTAACGGCTTGCCTATCAATTCTTTCGATACAATTTTCAAGTTATTTCCCTTCTATTGAATGCTGCTGTACAATCATCGCGTTTGAATGCTCGCACACCTGTACCCACATCGATATCAGTCTCTCCTATCGGAATAATTCGTTTTTCGTTTGAGATTATCGCTTACTCCAATGAGATTTTCTCGTGATAATATACCCGAAGCTTTTACATTCGAAACGATAAAAGTTATCATCCTATTCATATTTCCATGTTTGCCATATGACAATAATAAATAATAATAATAATAATAATGATGATGACCATGATGATGATAATAATCGAAAAAGATATATACAAGATAATATATATAACTATAGTATATTTTTTGTTCAAAATGATATCAAACTTGCCGTTATTCTGTACAAGTTAAAAGCAGCCTGTTCTGCTGCTAGCTGCTCGTCTCGGTTAAAGGCGCTTCTAGTAATCTGGACGAAGGCCAGGAGCTAATTCCCACAGTTTGAGTTGATGAAGAGAACGAGACCATTTCGCAGGGAAGCTAGTTAAACTTCTGCCACTTCTATTTCCGGCTTGTTCCTAATAGCGAACATTTGATGGGAGTGTTACGCGCGTCTTCCGTAAAACTGACTACCTACGCGTATACAGAGTATTATTTAGCTATATATATATATATATATATACTTAGTATCTAACATAAGCCTACCCCATTATCAAATAGTGTAGAAATTCTTTGGCAACCGCGTAAAATGATCAAACCAAGTTTTTGAATTCGTTCTGTAACGATTAATCCGACAAAATATCAGCTTTTAAACTTCGTATAAAGGCATCAAACGAAGTAGAATTTTTTACGGGCCATCGACCGATTACGTTCTCGATGTTTATTTTACTTTATTTTATTTTGTTCTGTTTTATTTTATTTTATTTCGTTGTTATTATTGTTTTTGTTGTTATATGCTTTTAGATTTTGTTCCTTTTATTCGTATCAGGATTTTATCATATCCGCACGCGAATATTTCCAAACTTTTTTATACAACGAAAAACAATAAATTCGTTGAGATTTTCCGATATAATATATTTAATATTCGATCGTGTGAGATAAACGATTTATCTTTGCGGGGAAAGATATTATTCATTCGTTAGAATATAATATTAATTCGTTTTCGTTTTATAAATCAAAATATAGACGTTAGAGAGAGAGAGAGAGGTAAATATATATATATAAAAAAAAAAAAAACAGGAAAATTATTTTCTAAGAGAAACCACAAGTCTAGACCAAGTTATATCGATCGTGTCTCGAGTCTACGGTGATCTGTCGGTGGATCGTGTCCTAATAAACATTCATTACCCGACCAGCCGAGGCAACTCCAGAGATATTGCCAATGACGATGGTTTGTATAGGATACCGGTTGACATTGGAAGGAGACAGACAGTGGGATATAATCTACGAGGAAACCAGGAACCTCATCTTCCTGTCTCTGAAATTGTCCGAACACGTTAGTAAACTTTCAACAAAATCATTCGAGACATTGCATCTAACGAAATATCAATCTAACAAATTATTTTCAAATGAAAATACGTCATTTAAGTCGTCGACGAAATTACGATCTATTATAACAAAAACAAATTTTCATTAAAAAAAAATATAATATATGACATGAATAATAAATGTGTGTTACACAGACAAGGAAATTGGACAATTGTTACAATAAAATCGAAACAACGTTCTACAAATTTTTAATCTGTCCAACTTTCCTGTAACACATTTATTAATAATTTTATTTTTGAACGAGATAAACAATTAATTAAGCCGTTTATTTTGAAAGTGGCATAAGTCACTTTTTCAAAAAAATCGAGTTAATAGCAACACTAATTACAATTGAACGGTATCTTTTTATTTTAAATAAAAAAAAAAAAAAGTGACTTATGCCACTTTCAAAATAAACGGCTCAATTATCACATTAACACTTTAACGACCGCACGTCTACGCAGTCAAACGTCGCCAGGGGTCGGCAGTATTTTTGAAGAATTAATTTTAAAGAACTTTATTAAATTCACGAAAAAATTAACATAAAACAAAAAATAACAAATATTTAATATTTTTCAATATAAATTATTACAATTTACATGGTACACAACCGTAATTTATTCAAAAATTAAAAATAGTGTGGTACTGGCCAAAAACCTTTGGCGGTAGCATCACACACATGTTGTGTGAGCGGTCGGTAACGATTGTTCCGGCTATCACATACATGTTGTGTGAGCGGTTGGTAAAGTGTTAATGTTATAAGTCATGCTCGCTAATAATGTTGTATTATAAATCTTTTTTTTTTTTTTGCACAAATGACAAGATTTCGTTTAATTTTGTTTATTCATCCGAATAAATCGTTTATTACAATCGATTAAAGTAACGTTTCAAACGATACGTGTATGTTGAAATAATGGAACAACAACGTTAAATCTAGACAATAATAAGAAGAGAATAGTGGAAGAAGGAAGAAAATCGTTGTCGGTGGACGTGGAAAACGAGTCTCGTTGTTGTTGTCGTCTTCGTCGTCGTCGTAAAGAAAGTTGGTGCGGAGAAGCGAAATGCGAAAAAGCCTCTGTTGGATCTTATTGCGTCTGAACTCGAAGGGGAGCTTAGATTTCTCCTTGGACGCACGGAGATTGCTGCTGTCAGATTTCTCGGTGTGTTCTAACGCGGCGGCATCTGAAATGGGAAAGTCGAGACTCGCCGGCTAGGCGTTATTCCTAACTCGGACTTTTCCAACCACCTCCCCCATCCCACCCCACACTGTCACCCCCTAGCCCCCAACTACTCTCTCTTTCTCTTTACCTCCCGTGAGATACAAAAATCTATGCGACGAAACGCGTATGACAACATTTCTTTCCCCATTTTGTTTTTTTATTTCAAAATCCAATTTCACTCGTTAGCATAACAAACAAGAAAGCCCCTCTCCCCCCTCAAAGCTATCCATGAAAACTTTCGCATTTCGATGAGTTTTTCTTTATCTTTTTTTCAACTATAATAAAGAAGATATCGCGTTACTTCGATACCGACAACGATTTTCCAATTCGATTTCTTTAATATTCATTCCGGTTTTTTTTTCTGTTTTTTTTTTCTAATATTAATTGTTACTTTTTTAAAAATATTCTCGTGCAAAATGTTCTACAATTTGTGAACAATCATAAATATACTTTATATTGTTTACAATTTTAATAATATTTCACATTATTATTTTTTATTATACCATATATTATCCCATATATTACCATTATATAATATCATAGCGGTCGCATTCATTGCAAAGAGAATTTTTTTTATTAGACAGAGTCCAAAAAAAAAAAAGAAAAGAGAAAAAGTCGGTTATAAAGGATTTCTCAAAGATTTATTAATCAACGCGCATGGAAGAGTTGGGGGGCAATAAAAATTTCATCGGATAAATACGCTTTACGATTATCTCGCTATAATAATAAAAAAAAAAAAAAAAAAGTAAAGAGAGGACAAAAAAGTTCGGCGCGTAATTCACGAGAAAATTATCATACGGGAGGGAGGAGGGGGAGGGAGTGGGACGGAAGAAAAAAAATAATATATATACTTTATAAAAAAGAGATGTTTTAATCATTTCGAAACGGACGATAAGAATTGTTGCAAAAAGTAACAAAGAGAGAAAGAGAGAAAGAGAGAGAGATAGAGTATCTTTCGTAGTGCGTTTTAGTTTTCCTATCATCTGATCGGCGTACGTAAAGAAAAAACGATACATTTGCAGGATATAAAGAGTAAAAGAGAGGGAAAGAGAGAAAAAATTCGGGTTTTTCCTAGTTTACGAGGTAGGTACTTCTCGATAGCGTCGTTTTGCTTCTTCTTCCTTTTCCCACGTGACGTGACCTCGATCGAAAAACTCTCCCTCTCTCTCTCTCTCTCTCTCTCTATCTATCTATCTCTCTTCCTTTTCATGCACTCTCATTCGTAGAAGTAGTCGTCGACGGATCCACAAGAGAATTGGTTAAATACACGGACGCAGCGAATTAGTTTAGGTATATATTATTAACAACGAACAAGAAAGTGGGACGTCGCGGGAAATCACTATCCGTCTACGTAGCAATAATATTTTCCCCGTATATTTCGTGAAAGATCATTTCGTTAGAGAAAAGGAATTCACTTCGATGAGATTAAGTAGAAAAAAAAAAGAAAAAAAAAGACAAAATTAAAAAAAGTCTCAACAAAGAAATTATACAGAAAAGTATAAATTTAAAAGAAATATCAATCGATATTACGAATCACGAAACGTAAATCATTATCGGTGATTTACATCTGTAAAACGAAAGGGGAAAAAAAAATACCGAATGAACGTATTTTAATCAGTTCCTCTTTCGCACGCGTAAAACAACAACACGTAATTTGACACAATAATATTTATTTAAAACACGATATTATAATATTAATAATAACGATATTCAAATTAATTTCATATAAATCGATATCGAATTATTCGTCGAATTAACGATATAATATAATTATAACGTAAATATAACGCGAAAGAGGATTTTATTTTTCATGATAATTAAAGTAACGTATAGAAAAAAATAATATGGAAGAAAAGAAAGTGATAGAGAGTTAAATAACACGTAGTAGGATTCTCGTAAGATGTAAAGCACCAATCAGAATGTCCGAGCACGCATTCTCTAGGATTATGTCGATCATCGAACGAACATCCTACCATACGTTCGTAGAATCGTGTATTACGGAACCAACGTTGCTCGATATGTACCGATGGTTTGTCCTAAGCACACATACACATACACATACGTACACGTCTTCTTACAACACCCCTCACCCTTCCTTTTCGAGACCCTTCTGTCCAAGTCGAGTCAACTAACCGATCGAGAGGGCGAGACTGCTATTGGAAATCGTCGTCGTGTGCTACCATTATCGTTAATCAAACTAGTGTTTACCAAGTTTCAGTCTCTCTTCTCAAGAAAGAGAGAGATAGAGAGAGAAAGAGAGAGAGAGAGAGAGAGAAACACGTTTATACTTTACGATCGCAAAGACACGAATTTATCGAGTACGGGATATTATCCTTCTCTCTCTTTTACTCTCTCATAGAAACTCAATATTACTTTTCTCTTCTATTTTCCTTTACGTCTTCCTTTATTCGATCTCTTTTTCCTCTCTCCTTTCTTCCTCCCCCTCCTCCGCTCCCCTCCCCCATCCACCCTCTAGACCCCAGCCCTCTTGGAACAATCTTAAGTTTTATTTGCATTTACGTTTGTGTTTCGTTCGAGGATGTACTTGTCCGATGCTTTAACGAGCGTTCGATGCATTATGATATCGTGTTTCTCTCTCTATACCAGGCATCTCTTTGAATCAAGAGACTCATCGAGATTTTTATGATCAATGGTTATGGTTGTTTGTGTTCGTAACTCTAATTTTCTAAATAACGAACCTGTTACGAATAATATTTTATTTTCTGTTAAATTTCTATCTTTCTTGATCGTTTTTTAATTAATTTAATTATAAATATTATTTTTATAAAAAGAAATGTGTGTTCTTTTTTCATTCGAAAGATTATCAAATCTATTTGAAAATGTTTCCTAAATAAATTATATCAAAAATGATATGAAAAGGTTTGAAATATTTGTTTTAAAAATTGTTGCACTGCAAAAACGTAAAAAGACTAATCGAGAATATTATGATAAATGATTATGTTATAAGTTTGTAACTCAAATTTTTTAAATAACAAACCTGTACAAAATATTATTTTTCTTCCTGTTACATATATTTCTTTCTTTATAGTTTTCTAATAAATTTAATCATAAATATTATTTTTATATAAAGAAATGTTCTCTTTTTTCATTCGAAGATTATCAAATCTATCGAAAAATTTTTCCTAGAAAAATTATATCAAAAATAATAGGAAAAGGTATGAAAGATTTGTCTTGAAAATTGTTTCACGTTAGAAAACGTAGTATCGCGATCTCTTCAAATCTTGGAAGAGTCATCATCATCGTCGTAGTCGACGTCTTCCAGGAAGACCGGATATGCGCGATGGTGTACATATATAACGATACTAGCAACGAACTCCCGAAGGAGAGAAAAAGGTAAGCGTCGCGCTCCAGAGATTCCTTGGCCGACTGCCAAACAGACAACAACGAAGAAGAAGAGAACCCCGTTCACAGAAAGAGGGATAGAGAGAAAGAGAAAGAAAGGGAGAGCAAGAGGGAAGCTCGCATCTTTCTCGTTCCTTTCCACCTGACGTTCTTCCGGTTAACTCTCTTTCTCTCTTTCTCCCCTCACCCTCCTACAGTTGTCTCTCTCATACCAAAGATTCCATTTTCCTCTGCTCTCTTCTCTTCTCTTCTCTTCGTATCCTACACCTCTTCGTTCTTTCGACTGTCACTTTACCGTGCTCGCTGTCACACCCCCACCTAACCCCTCTACACCCTTTCCCTTACTAAAGTACTATCACTCTCGTTATCACTCACGTTTCCGCCCTTCTACCTCTCGTCTCAACCATATTACCACTACTACTCTGATTCTTCGTTTTCTCTCTTTCTCTGTGTCTCTCTCTCTCTCTTTGCAACCACTTCTGTTTATTATTTTTATTTTCTTTTATACTCTTCGTCGAGACTTTATTTCTTTTTTTGTTTTATTTTTTCTTAGTTCGTTTATAATAAACTTAAAAATATTCTTTCGCGTGCACTACACCGGTGAAAATTATTTTATTTACATGGACAAGAGAGTTCGACAATTTTTAATACAAATCAATAGAATTAAATTTTCTTTAACGGAATTACGAAAATAAATCGATTTTATTAGAAAATCTTAACCTTTAGTAGAAAACCTTTTGTATATTATTTCAATCTTTTATTTAGTTTTATCGATATAATTATCTCTTACTTTTAGTATTACTTTAAATATTCTGCGTGATCATTTCTGCAATCTTGTTATATTAATTTGTTTTATCATATAATTAATAATAAAATTGAATTATATAGACCCGATGAAAAAATATGTAATCAATACCTATATTGAAAATACATTTTGCACCAGTAATACAAGCCGATTGAGGACAATCATGCGTGTACCACTAATGGTAAAAACATTCATATAATTCAAATTAACGCTAATAATATTATGTTAAAATAGAATAAAATCAAATATATAATTATCCATATCGTATTATACTACGATCTCGAATTATGCACACTTTGCAACGGCCTGGTTGTTACATACCGTTGTTATAAAAATCAACCACAAATTATGACACGAAAGACAAAATAAAATCTAGATCAAATTGCAAAAAGATAATTAATACGAATAGATATCAAATTGAAAATAATTTATTTGTATTGCTATATTTTATCGTTAATCGGTTAATTTTTACATGTTTATTATTCGCTTTATATTTTTATTTCACACACAGAAAAGAACAAATATTCGCAAAAATATCTATAATTAAACGTATGTGCACGCGTGTATAATATATTTTTTTTAGTCCGTTCTAAAACAAATCATCCATCCCTTTCTCGATCGTTTCTCGATCTTTTTCGTGTGTGTAGTCGTCTTTGAAAGCGTTTGTAAACAAACCTCCCTTAAAGTTAATTCAGCAAGGCGTTCAAACGATCGTCTTCTACGTTTGAAGAGCAAAGGAAAAATCATTGCACGGAGATTTTCGCTTACCTACGTGTATGCTTTGAGAGAGAACGTGAAGCTTGGTCAATCTTTCTCTTTATAACCATGTGTATGCATATATGTGTATATATATATATGTATTTGTATGTGTTTACTCGTCATCGTCGTCGTCGTTGTCGTCGTCGTCGTCTTTGTGTAACAGAGGAACACACGAGCTCGGTAAACCAAAAATATACATAGGTAAAGGTAGTTCAAAGCATCGGTCGAATACGGAAGCTGTATCATCGAGAGCGTTGACCTACTTGCTGCTCTTTCTATCTCTTTTTATTCTCCTGTCATTAGTTGGTAATGATACTTTTTCCGAAAGGAATCTATCGTTTTACCCAACCTTCCATGAACGTTTCCAATTCGAACGAAAATCTTTCGGTACTAAAGATTTTCTCGATGTTCCTTTTTCTCTCTCTCTCTCTCTCTCTTACTTTCTTTCTCAAACCACGGAAACTCTTTACATGAGATAGAACTCCCATTATACGTTGTATTTCTCATCTAACCAAAACTACATCCTGTTTCTCTGAATAATTTTCTTTTTTTTTTCTTTTTCTGTTTTCCTATTAAACGCGTATTTATTTTTCCAATAGTACGATAAATTAAGATCTATATAATATAATTTATTTAATAATAATAATAATAGCTTACTTAACGAGATAGATAAATTTTGTGAAATAACTACAAAAGACATTGACTAATATATGCATAAAATCATTTGAATTTGTTAACGGTGTGATACACAAGAGCAATTAGGAGATACGTCATTTAACTTAAGTTTCGAACAAAAGCAATGCAAAAGATAATGCATTACCCTTGTCAGAGAAATACAAACTTATCGAAGTGCCTACCACCGAGTTCAATTATGCAGGATAACTGGGGAAGAACGCTCTCGAGAAATTCCTTTCTAGATTCATGCACGATACATACATACGTACGTACGTATTTATATATCTACCGCGACATGGAAAGAGAAAAATAAAGAGAGAAAACAAGAAAGAGAAAGAAAGAAAGAGAGTCGAGGATGTTTCGAAGCTACGTGGATATTCGAGGGGTTTATTTTGCTTTTCCGGTAATGCGCTCCCATGGGATAGGAGACACGTCGAAGGGGTGTGTTCACTCCCCCATATCTCTAAAACGTTAACGGCCTCTCTCTCTCTCTCTTTCTCTTTCTCTTTCTCTTTTTCCTTCACTCTCTTTCGGTAGGTGAAATCGAACGAGAGCACACGAAGTAAGAGCGTGTTACATAGAGGAAGTAAAAAAGTAAAAAAACGAACAAGAGAAAACAAGAGAGAGAGAGAGAGAGAGAGAGAGAGAATCGTTTCGTTTCGTTTCTTTGGAAGAACGTATACGTGTTATATATGTATCTGTGTGTTTGCGGTTAGTAACTGTAAGAGAAATGTCTCCTGAATTTCAGAGTGCCTTTTTTCCAAAGCCTCTTTCTTTTCGAGTAGATCACTGGTAGGCATCTTCTCCGTGTTATCACCATGACTACGAAGACGAAACAAATGTCTGTCTTCGTTTTACCGACTCTTTCGCTATCGAAATTTTCTTCTCTCATCTTCTCTTCTCTTATCTTCTCTTCTGTTTTTTTCTTTCTATTTATTTCTGTCTCTCTCTCTCTCTGTCTGTTCTTATCGGTAGGATTGGTCGGTACATTCGCGTGTGTCAAACAGTATCGAACCATTCGTATCTGACAGACGTCAATTTATGGTCAACGAAGGAAATGCAAGTGGCTTCTGTCGTACGAGTTTCTCGTATAAAACTCTTCTATCATTGAGAAAAATAATATGTGTACATATATTTTTTGTATTTATTAGTAAGAATGAAATGAATGATATGTATATATCTATTATTAATGATATTGATAGATATTTGGAGAAGAAAACTATATTGATATTGCAATTTTGTAGAATTCTTAGCAATTTCTAAAGCTTCGTTGAAAGAAACAGAAATTATACAAACAAACAAAAAGAAATAGGAGAAAATGAAATATTCGTATGAACTTGGACGAAAAATTCAAAATTAATCGAGTTATACATTTACCAAAAAAAATGAAGCCACAGACAAAATTATTAATCAAATTTTACCGTAAAAAATCAGTCACATAGATTGTTAGATTTTTACTTAAATATTATTAATATAGTATGTTTAAAATAAAAATACATTGGTATATGTTAATTATATATATACAATTATTTTTTCTTTTATTAAAATGTTTTTCAATATCAGAATTGGTTAAATATTCATTAAAAAAAATATTTCAGTTTAAATAATTACAAATATTAATAAAGTATATTAAAGTATGAGACATACCTTAAAAAATTGTTAATTAATCGAAAAAAGTGTATGTTGTAATGTAGAAGCACGGTGCACACGTTCAACGTACCTTTCTCTTCGAAATAAAACAATATAATGACTCGTTTGTCCTATGTGAAAGTACTTTTATCGAATGTTGTTTATATGACTTTCCGTAAAAGGAAATTCTATTCTCTGCGCATATTATTATCGTAATACATATGTAGCCTTCGGAAAGCTTCGGAAAGTCATATAAACAACGTTTAATAAAAGTACTTTCACATAGGACAAACGAGTCAGTTTATTGTTTCATTTCGAAGAGAAAAGAACGTTAAACGTGAGCTTCGTGTTTCTACATTACAACATCCACTTTTTTCGATTAATTAACAATTTTTTAAGGTATGCCTCATACTCTAATATACTTTATTAATATTTACAATTATTTAAATTAAAATGCACATTTTTGTTTTTAATGTTCTTCCCCATTGATGAATTTGAATTGAAAATTTTCATCTAATTAAAAAATCTAATCGAAATAGCGTTTAATATTCGAAGTATATTAACGGATATATGTTATTTTTAAACAAATGTACTTTTTATATTATTCTTATTTTAATGGATATTAAATTAATTCTGATAACAAAAACAATATTTAAATAACGCTTAAAACATAGGATGACGAATTATTAGACACGAATAAACCGAATATTTTTTCTTTTTTTTTTCTACAGTTAATTACGGTATATAAATATATTTATTTCAAAATTGTCTTCATCTTAAACATATTATAGTAATAGTCTTCGAGTAAAAAAAAATCTAATAAGCGTGTTACAATGTACGATTTTAAGAGACACTCACAGCAGGTATGGTGCATAAAGCTTAAGTACAGTAGCAGTTTCATTTGCGTCTGACAGCTGTCAATTTGTATGCTTGAAATGACAAAGACCATGGCACTGTTACTCTATGTTGGAATCTGTCAGCAAGCCCTTCGTGTTTCTCGGAAATGATCGCTTTGTAGTCGAAAACAGTGGCCACTACCTTGTCAACAAGAGCTCTGATTATATCAAACGTTGATATCGAACGGAAATGATGATAAATCGATCATCAAAGTACAAAAAAAAAAATATCTATATACATATATTAAAAAAATAAAAAACAAAGCTTTTCTCATTAATTTCGATCGAGTCGTCGATTATTTCCCAAGTAAAACTTTTAAACATTAGCAATATATATATTTATAAATTGTAAAATATTTTATCTAAAATAAATAAATTTATAAATATAAAAAAAGAAAGAAAGTGTTAACTCGACGAAATTCGAACTTTAGGGTTCCGACGATTTATTTCCCGCCCAAACGGTAAATGCATCATTCATCGTCATTTATTCGAGAAAATAAAGTCAAATACGTGTGAGAGAGAGAGAGAGAGAGAGACTTCTCTCAACATAGACGAGATTTCGGAAATCTGTGTAAGAATAGAAAGGGGAAGCCGAGAACGCGAAGATACTGAATCCCTTACGGCACAGTACTAACGTAAGTCATACTTTATCTTCGAAGAGTTAGGTAGAATGAGAGGAACGAAGAAACGATCTTCGAAACTGTAGACAATGACAAATTGCCAAAGAAAAACGGCCGAGATGAAAAGAGAAGTTCGCGAAACGAATAACATCTCTATCAACTCCATTCTTCTTTATATGTCGCGTAAGGGGGAGGAGTTTCTATTTCCTCTTTCTTTTTTCTTTTTCCTTTCCTTTTCTTTTCTTTCATTTTTTTTTTGTTAACTCGATTTAAAATCCTCCTTCTTCTCCCAACCTCCCACCGTACACCCCACCCACCGTTATTCCACCCAATCCCTATTTTTAAATTTATTCTCTTTCTCTCGTTTAACGTTGAACACAGGAGTTATTATTATCGTTCGTTTGAATTTATAAAGAGTCTCCGCACTAGTCTGCTTTTCCTAGATATATTCTACGAACTTGTTGATGAAATTCTAATGTTTTATCCGTATAATCTACGCGTTGAAAGAGACTGCAAAGTATATATATATGTATATAGGTACATCTATAAAGAGAGAGGGAGAGAGGAGGAGAGAGAGAGAGAGAGAGAGAAAGGGAAATAGGGAAAAGGGAGATTATGCTGTCACCAACAGTCAGAGAGGGAGCCTTACACCATTGTAAGTGGAGATTATAGACTAGGAAAAAGCGTTTCGTGTTCTCGTAGCAAAATGTTCGTTTCTTTTGTCGCGACTCGACGCGAATGAATTTTCTAAAATGAAAAAAACAGAGACAGGGCTTTGGGAGAAGGGAGGAGGTTCAGTTCGGTTGGGGAGGGGAGTAGAGAGGTGAGAGGCAGGGGAAAAAAATTAATCGTCTTTCTTTCGAAATCGTTCTATTTCTTTTCTCAAGAACAAAGGAATTCTACGATTAAACGGTAAATACTCGGGATTGACGGTTTTTTTCTCTTTTGTGTTGTTTTTTTTTCTTTTTTTCCAAAAAAAAAAATGCAATTATATAAATTCGTTCAATATAATATATTATAACAAGTTAGTCGTAGGAATACGTGGAAACACGTTTCCACGGTTAATTTTTAATAATTGATATTTCATTGTAATGCAAAGCTTCACGAAAACCTATATTTTTATGTTATCATTATTAAATTGATATTATAAATTTTTTTGTATAGAGAAAAATAAAGAATATTAGTACACCCTATACGCGTGATATATAAAAATACAATTATTATTTTTGTAAGTAGTACAAATGAATGGGATCCTCTTTGACTCCTTGTAAAATATTTTAAAATGATTGAACATATATTATAAGACCAACTTTTCAATCATTTATATCAAATATCACTTATCTCATAATGAAAAATGTTCTTTCGTAATAAAAATATGTATATCAATTTCAAAGAATAATAATCCTAAAATATTAATAATCCTACAAAAATTATTGATTATATTAAATTGACAGTGGTGATACGAATACTTCTGCGACTCACTATATGTATACGTATCTACATATATATAAAATGAAGAAGCTATAAAGAGAGAAAAAGAGAAAGA
>NW_014569647.1:422446-422795 GCF_001313835.1 Polistes canadensis
GGGGGGGGGAAAGAACGTCAGTGCCGGTTACATTAGTCATGATCTCATTAACTATACAGATAAAAGGAAGGTAGTTCGCGACGTCCCATCAGCTAGAATATGCATGACGTTTCGAACCGGTAGACCCAAGCTTATACATACATATACGCACGAGAAGATAGATAAAAAGAGAGAGAGGGAGAGAGAGAGAGAGGAAGGGAATGAAACGTAAATGGTAACGTCGACCTCGGTATATAGTATAGTCATAGTCGTCATAGTCGTCGTCTTTATAAGCTAGAAGAAGAAAACAAAATGATTATTTAGAAACTAGTTAAGAAAGTATGATAAGAATCTTTTGATCAGTACTGAA
>NW_014569647.1:423412-431122 GCF_001313835.1 Polistes canadensis
ATATACTTTTGTAATGTTAATTTTTATTATTTGTGGAGAAGTATCGTTAATTGTTTACTTTTAAATTAAAATGTAAGTATATTAAAATTCTAGTAATTTGTTATGGTTTGATAAATTACATTAATATAGAAATGATTTATGTATTGTATAATAAATATTAGATATTCGTGAAGAAGTTGATCGAAGGTCCAACACAGTTCAATTGGGAACAATTGACCTGATGAGAGTGGGACTTTTAAAAAACATGATTGATTATTATGTGCAACCAAATTGTTTGCATTCAGTAAACAGTTACAATTTATATTCTCAGTAATTATATTTAATTTAATTTAATTTAATTTATATGTTATTGTTAAGTGAGATATTTCATTGGGTTGGCTCGTATCCAACTTAAAAATAATTTTATTAATGCTGAGAAAATTGTCTAATTGTAAGCTGGTCATTTAATTAAATATGGAAAAAATGAAGAACATATAAATTGTGATGTTGCGAGTTTTACATCGCTGTGCCTACAAAATTCATTTTTTTTTATATAATTTCTAGATATAATATTGATAATTAATCAAATTTACAATTTATTGAATTATTTAGAAATTCAGCATGTATCTTTTAGGTTAAACATAGTCAAATCTTATCGATTTTTTTTTAATATTCCAAACATATTTACGACACAAACAAAACTGTTATCAGATTTAGGAATTGTATGATAACTGATATCTAAAATTTCATGTGATTTACTGTGACAACCCCATTTATAGCACGATAAACTCTACTTATATTTCTTTTTACAAGAAAATAATTTGATCACTTTAACAGTATTATATTAAAAAAACATTTATTTAACTTTTCATTTTATTTTAAAAATGTATTTGACGACTAATAATTTATTATATCGCAAACTAAAATTAGTTTTATTTTTGACTGCCAGGCGTCGTGATTAAGGGGATCACTAGATATCTCACTAGATATCTCACTAGATAAAACAGTCGTCTAGTAAGCAAAAGATCGGTTGGTTAATTTGGTTAATTTAATGTTTAAAAATTTTGTTTGTCAACGAATCATATGTTAATTTCGTTTAAAAATAAATCATGCTATTTAAATATAACATATAATATATAATTATATATATATAATAACAATTAATTATAAAATTTATAAGTATATTTCTCTAAGATTTTTATTTCGAATTACGTTAGAGAAAAAGAAAGATAGAGAGTGAAAACTCCATGAGAAGTTTGCAAAGTCAGAGGGAAAGGCAAACGTGTCCCCTTTCGATCGACGACGAATTTCACTTTACGTGGCGTGGTATTAACGGCGAACGATTTGGTGCATGTTGCAGAGTACTTGATGTCGGGAAGTCCACGAAGTTATCCGGCACGATCCCCCGGGGTAGCTTCCACGCCAACCGTGACCAGGTGAGTTAATCGACCTTCTCTACGAATTTCCGTCGTCGATGGAAACTCAAGCAGAATTTCGACGTGTATCGTGTTCCTCCTGTACGATTTGTTCACAGTAATGTCTGTATAATCCTAGGAACAAAAAAAATCCCTCAAAGATAAAAAGAACAATTACCTACGAACACATTCCTTTTTTTATCGTCAATTTTATTCTAGTATCGTATTAATACGAGATTTATATACAAATTAATTGTTTTTATTTTAATATTATTTTTTTTCTAATAGAATTATTCAATAATATTATATTATACTTATATAAATTTGATATAAAATGTCGAGTGTAATTTGATTAACCGAGTAAATAGTAAAACAATAGAATAATCGAATATTTTTATACATAAACGATGAGCAGTCTTTTAGATAATTCGAAACTGATAATAAGATTTAAATGAAAGGGGAAAGAACAAAGAAGGATATACACATCTACGAAATACTACGATTTAAATAAAGTGATTTTTTAAAATATTGAAAATGTCGAATTGGAAATGTCGGTAATTTCTTCGAGTATATTTCTATACCCAATCATTTTTTTGTTATATCTTCGGTCTTCCTTCTCTTTCTTTCTTTCCTTCTTTTTTTTTTTTCCTTCATTCGGGTCTCTCCCCGTCGCGAAAATCGTTCGATTCTCGTCACTGATGCGAACAAAATTTCAAATTAGTCCGGCTTTTTATTCTACCTCGTTACCGTTTCTTCGAACGCGTTTTCTACTTGCCGCCAAGTAGCCCGGTGTGAAATTTTACTACCCGATTATATCCCCTTTCGTTTAATGGCACGTGAACGGACTACTCTTGCTGAGGGTATTTTTAAGCTCTCCACGAATCTTTAGCTACGAATGATATCCTCTTTTTATTTCTTTTTCTTCCCCTTGCCCCCTTTTTCCTCTTCTTTCTTTTCCATTTACTCTCTTTTTCTATATATATATATGTAATTCAACCTTTCTAATTCAATTTCAATTCCTTCTTCATAAATGAAAATTATTACGATTACCTCATTCAAAAAGGGTTTATAATTTAAACAAAATGATAAATTTCTTAATATCATATCATTTTTATTATAATATAATTATTACGTTTAATTTTATATAAAATATATTCGTGATTTTTTTTCCTAACATTCTTCTATATAATATGTTCATTAGATTTTTATTTCAACAGAAAATATCGTATATTCTTTATATTATCAAAAAAAGATAAGATTTTTCAGAAAAAATAGTTCTAACAGGTATTACATATACAAACAGATACTACTTCATTTACTTTTAGAACAGGAAAAACCCGAAAAGCTTCTGTACCGTGTCGGAATCGTACTTTTAAATACTTTAGCATCCTCTTCTATTCTAGCAAAAATCGTTATCCTCTTCTATTCTATAGAAGGAAAACATAGGAACGTGATTACGCGAACACATGTAAAACGTATTCCGTTGACATTTTAAAAGCATTCACCGATAATTTCGATCTCGACCTATGAACTTAAATTCTATTTTGTACAATAAAGAAAGAAAATAATGGAACAAATATACATATATATATAAAATATATTTCTATAGGGAACAAAAATGGAAAATATATTATACATATTATTACATATTACATATACATAGAATATATTTCCTTTAGGGGGAAAAAAAAAAGAAATAAGAAAAATAAAAATCAAATAGGGAAAAGGGAATTTTTGTTCCTATCAAATAGAATGAACACGCAATGATGGTGGAAGGACGAAATTCGTGTTGGGATCGAATCTTGCTCAAGAGAGCGAATCCCAGAGATCAACGGTGGATTTAGTTCTTCTCTTGAATTCTACTCCGATCGAGAGTACTGGACAATAGGCGCATCGCCCTTTGCTTCTCATCCCTTCCTTCCCTTCTCCTTTTCTTTTATTTTTTCTTTTTTCTTTTTTCTCTCTCTTTCTTTCTTTCTTTCTCTTTTCGTTGGTCCCCATCGTTCACTTCTTAAGGTACGTGTGTTCCAGTCTCTTGTCGGTGGAATGACGTAGAAAGGAAGGACCATCCGTGTCACCGGAAACAGCGGGTCAGCGAGACGGAAGGTACTCTGTTGCTGAGGGCAACGGAGCTAAAAAGAACACTCGTTGCTTGATAAAGAAAGAAAGATAGAAAGAGAGAAAAATAAAGAAGAAAAAGGAAAAGAAAAAAAGGATACAGAAGTTTCTCTTTTATCGTATCATCCTCATCCTTTTGTTTTTTTCTTTTTCTTATTCTTATTCTTCTTCTTCTGTCTCTTTCTTTCAATTCTACTTTCGTATAATATTATCTTTCTTTTCTTTTAAGATTTACTAATGACTGTCTTGTTCGTAAACAACTATCAACGAAATTCTCGAGAATTTTGAACACACGGTATTCAAGATATTATTATCAATTTTACTTCTTTGTAGTATTCCTTTAACTTTACCGTAGATTTGAATTTAGTTTTGGTTTTACTTTTTTGTTTTTTTTTTTTTCTATTACGAAAATATACCGTTCACATTTATCCCCGCTGTAATTATAAAATTTCAAAGGATCATGTAATTAGATATTTTTTATTCTTTCATTTATTGCGCTTTATCAAAACCCCTAGTACGATTCCAATGATAATAATTACTGTTTTTTACATATCGTGTACTTTTCATTAGATTTATTTCAACTTTAAAATAACTAATCGGTATACAAATTTCGAATGATATTATTCAAACGGAGTGTCCGTTAAAATATAATTTGTCTGTTTAAACGATCCTTAACGAGCTCTTAAAGAAGATTAAAATTAAAAGAAAATGAAAGAAAAAAAAAGGAAGAGATGAAATACAAGATAAGGAAAGAAAGAAACGAGAAAACGGCAAGAAAGTTGGGTAACGAAATATGAAAAGGTAACTTTACATGAAGCTGAAAATCCTTACAAACGAACTACTAGTGGCACAGGATATAAAAACCTCCTCCCTTGCACTTTCTTTGGAAAATATCAGGAACGGCATTGTCATGTTTTACACGAAGATGGCCGTGACGTTAGAATTATGGTGCACGACGATAAGACTCAACCGAAGATTTATCGCTTAACGCTACCGAAACACGATAGCCGTTCTTCTTCTTCTTTTTCTTTTTCTTTTTATTTTTCTTCCTTCTTCCTTCTTCTTTCTTCTTCTTCTTCCTCCTAACGCGTATTCTTTGTCCGTAAGACCGTGCTCGTCTGTATCCGGTACTCTTTTCAACGCTTTCTACCTTTTTGCCTTCGGAAGGTATTTTCCCTGTTTACTCAATCGACTTCAAGCGTCGTATCACAAGCTCTTCCTTTCGCTTTTCATTTTACATGACGATACCTGTAAATTGCTGTCGATAAAAGAACGAATATGTACCAACGCATACTATCTGTGTCTCGTTTCTTCGATTCGTCGATAAATTGCATCGCAAATAACCTTTGACGTTTAGTAACTTCCCCATCTCTAATATGCATTCAGATTTTTCTTCTCGTACTTTGATAATTTCTTTTAATAGAAATATAAATGAACCAATTAAAAATTTTAATAATTGATTAATCAAATGGTAAACGCGCACGTTTTATTGTTAGATCGTTTTATCGTTAAATATAATTCATCTTTATAAAATATATCCATCGATACAAGCATATTAATAAGTATATTTAATATATATATATATATATATACTTAATATAGTATACTTAATATACTTAGTTAATATACTTAGTTACTTAATATATTTATTATACTTACTTATATATAATACATATACTTAGTATACTTAATATATATACTTAATATAGTATACTTAATATAGTATACTTAATATAATTAAATAGTTAAGTATACTTAACTATTAAATGTCATTCCATACGTGAAATATACAACATTTCGAATATATGATAAAAACACGTAAGTTAAACAATCACATTGATAAAAGCGTTTGATATCGAACTACTAGCATTTTCATTCTCGAAGGATAAAGTTACCCTTACGAACTCTTGCACCACCTCCAACGTTTCCTTCATCCACCTCTCCCCTTTTTACATCTAGCACGCTGCGATTCTTGTTCCAAATATGCCTTTGTCTTTTCGTACCGCGCCAGGAGAACTATTTAAATGAATCAACATGGAAACCTTAATCTCGGCCGACGTCTTAATCCCAGTTTCAATTTGCACAACCCTAACCCACACCCCTCTCCTTACCTCCTTTACCTTTCCTTCTCTCCTTCTTCTTCTTCATCTTCATCTTCTTATTCTTATTCTCTCGTTGCCTGCGTTAAACTTTCCTTCTGTCGTTACGAATCAGACCCCATTTCTCTCTCTCTCTCTCTCTCTCTCTCTTTTTTTTCCTTTCTTTCTCTCACTTTTCACAGAGAAAAGAGTACCTACTCGCTCTCTCTCTCTCTCCCTTTCTCTCTCTTTCTTACTTTATTTCTTCAGCACTTTCTCTTTCATCGTTTCCGGTCCGCGGCTGGTTTCTTTCAAGGATCGCTCGCATTACGTTACTTCTTTTTCCGTGACGTAATTAATGCGTCTGCGAAACTTGATTATGTAGATTTGACTTCAATTAGAATCTCTTCTCTAAACCCTGTATTTTCGTTAATTAAAATGATCAATATATAAACAAAAAGTTATGGTAAATATTAATATTAAACATTTATATACACTCGTGTTTCTTTAGAAACATGTAAGATGATCCTAAAAATGTGCACAAATTTAGATCATCTCGAAATATCGTTGACCGATGTAACACGCTTCGAATAAAAACTACATTACACATAATTCATCTTGTTTTCATAATAATAATAATATATAAGGGTTATATGAAATTAATGAATTTACCAAAATGTGAAACAATGTCCTATAATATTTGTCATATTAACGTCGAAATAACAAGGATAAAATCGTTTATGGCCTATTAGCCATCAGTTGGTAGAGTTTCGAGTAAAAGAATAGAGAGGGTGAGATGACTGGTGTGAAAAAAGGAGGAGGGAAATAAAGGAAAACGTTCGAACGAAAAGGGAAAGTTCGCTTGGGGAGGGTGAAACTCTACAAGTTGCGATAGAGAAATAGAGAGAGAGAGAGAGAGAGAAAGAGAGAAAGAGAAAGAGAAAGAAACTCTTTAAGTACACTTTCTATCTCTTTTTCTCTCTCTCTCTCTCTCTTTGTTTCTCTTTTTTCTTTCTCTCACTTTCTCTCTCTCTTTGAACGGATGTCGCCACGCAAGCGAAAAATATATCTGTAACAAAAGGGAACAGCCATAAAAAGGCGTCTAGTGGTGTGTCGTCAGTGAACAACAACTCGTGTTAATTTTCGACCCTTATTCAACCCCTCCCTCCCTCCCACGAGTCTTATTAATTAGTTGTAGAATCCTTATCGGACACTTTGGTAGTAATTGACCGGGTTGGTGTTAGATAAGAACGTAAAAAGTTAACTCGGCATCGTATTATCTTCATTTTTCGACTATTTCGCACGAACTTTGTTCTACCCCTCGCGTTACGTTAGTTATTAAAAGAAGAGGAAAAAATGGTGGATGAGGAAAAGAGAAAGAGAGAGAAAAATAAACGAAAGCGGAAAAAAAAAAAAATAAATAAAAGGGACGACTCGTCGTTAATGTTTAATAATAAAAATCTTGCTTTGGTTCGCGTGACACACTGCGATACGATCGGCAATATTTTCGAGCAGGTGTTGTACCTGCACGTGCTCTTTCTCTTCACCCTCCCTATCTACTTTCTTTCTTTCTCTCTCTCTCTCTTTTAGTTAGCAGGTGTCGAAAGAATGAAAGAGAGAGAGAGAGAGAAAGAGAGAGAGAGTGGATATATTCGTGCTGCGTTATGCGAAAGAAACGAGAAATATCCGCGGATGGGCCAAAAAGAATTTCCGATCTTATCGAATTTTACGATTTATGGACGTCGAAATCTTTTTCGAATTATACTCGCGGCTGGTTCTCTACGATTCGTCATCATTTTTTCTTCTCTCTCTCTCTCTCTCTCTCTCTTTATCTTTTCCTCTACCCCACCTTAATCTCAATGCTGCTTTCGACTTGATTTTATTGGATGTACCTCTATATATTATCTCTTTTCCTTTCTCTCTCTCTCTCTCTCTCTCTCTCCTTCTTTCTTTCTCATCGTACCAAGCGTATATTTTCTTTTCGTATTTCGTTGAATCACCGAACAATTCTTTTCTTTAAAAAGTGGAAGGAAAATGATGGCGGAGTTTGAAGTACGTCTCGAGAGTATAGACGTATAGAAAACGGAAAGAATCTGTGTACTTATCTATATATATATATA
>NW_014569647.1:432307-441217 GCF_001313835.1 Polistes canadensis
TTTTTTTTTTTTTCTTTTTAGATCAATCGCTTGGCAACACGCGTATATAAATTGTGATTAATTAATATAATATATTGATTTGATTTCCGATTGTTCGTTGAATTAGTATATCATTAGGTATTATCGTTATAAAACATGGATTTATTATTGTTATTATTAATTCGTCGTCGTTGTCGAATGTTCGAACAAAACTAAAAAAAATAAACACAAACGTAATTATAAAACGATAATTAAAGCCTCTCTCTCCCCCCCCCCTTCTCTTCCCCCTCGGTTGCGATTCTCTCCCTATTATTGGAATTAATTACGACGATTAATCGAAAACTGCTATCCACCGGGTGGTAGGCGATTAACAAAAAGTCATTTTAACGATATTTATTTTGCGTATTAATAGCAACGCGGTGTTCTCTCGTGCGCGTGATTACGTCGATCTCTTTTATAACGTACGCATACAAATGCATCATGTCCGGTGATACGTGTGCGCGGTGAAGGGGAAAGGGGGAAGGGGATACACAGGTATGTATGTATGTATATACGTACGTACGTTTGAACGATAAGTAATATTCGAGAGATATGATTGCTCTCGTGAAAAATAAATTTTCCGAGATATCTCGAGTTACTATCTTTTTCTCTCTCTCTCTTATAAGCATTCCTTTTCCCCCGATAAATCTTAATTCCAGATTCAAACGACCTTCCCGAGGAAAGTCAAATCGGCGCGACGCGGATTTACACGAGTAAAAAAGTTCTAATGGCGTCTCCTACCCCTTTTTCTCTCTCTCTCTCTCTCTCTCTCTCTCTATATTTCTATCTCTTTCTCATAGACGCACACACACACACACAGAGGTAGTATTCGATCCGGCTATAAAGTATGGAAACGAAGTAAGAACATAGAATGAAGAAGAGAGAAAGAGAGATCTTTACGAATTTTTCTTCTCACTCTCTCTCTCTCTCTCTCTCTCTCTCTCTCTCTCTCTCTTTCTCTTTCTGTCTCTTTTTCTCTTTGGTTAAGCTTCGAATGAATTTTGTAGCTCATCCTCTTTTCTCGTAAGTAGGTAAAACCGCGTAACCGATGGTAACGGTTTAAACTTTCCGAGTATAAATGAGAAATCCATCGTATATCACAGGCCTCATTGTGAAATATCGTCAATATGCTATAAACTCTTCGCGTATCTATTCTCACCTCGTTCGATCGAGAATCGTTATTACGTTGCTGAAAGAAGACAATGAATGAGAGATCTCAGATAAGCCGTCGTTAAAGTTTGACTTGCGTTTAAAGCTAACGGCGTTTATATTTGAGAATGTCAGTATGTATATATATATATATATCGTTTGAAAATGGTTATGTGTTGATTAATATACATGATTAAGATCATATGATTTTTGACATCATGTAGGTAACATATATCATACATTAAACTTCTATAGATTGGGTTATTATATTGTAAAAGCTTGTTGTAAGCGCGTCCCTTTTATCCGGTAAAGCTTCCCTAACCATAAACCTTAATCCTCGAGCGAGTATGCGTGCGTGCCGGGTTTGCGATTACAGTCGATACTATGTTAAATAGAGTTTATGCAAAAACTTTATCTACGTGAGACATCGGATCCGTAATTTAGCGGACTGTCGACTCGATTAGTAGAGTTACCATAATCCGAGAGGTAAACGGAATCCTCTAAAACGAACACGAATCGACGAATGTTTGGTTAATCGCGACTGGTTAACGGGTTTGTTAAAGGGTATCATTGAAAATGGTGCTTTCTATCTTTATTCCTATTTCTAATAACGTGAATTTAAATTAAGTTATTTCGCGTCGAATCTTGAAAGGTTAATTTAATGTACCGCGAATAAAACTTATCATATCTGTAATAATGTTTTTTTTTTACGTAAAAGATAAAACGTTATTACGACTTATTAACCAATCAAATGTAATTCGATTGTTATTTACGAGATAGAAACAATGTGTCTGACAAAACTTACTTAATTTCGTAAGTGGCATAATCCCACATGTTATATGCGTTTGACGTATTTACTGCATTTAAAAAATATTAAAAATAAACGATAGTATATAAAATATATATTGTTTTATTTGAAATAAAATTACTCTTATATGTCTTCTATATATATGCATTCACCTTTAAAAAATTATTACTAAAACATAGGCTTCTGTTATCCTTAAAAATCAAATAAGTATCGTCCGATAATTTATTTTGTTATCACCAATAGCAATCGGTTAAATTCGTTGAAAATATCTAACATATGTCGTTGAAATATTTGTTCTTTCTCATTTATTTTCTAATCTTATTTTCTCTTTATATTTCGAAGATAGAATGATAACAAAGTTACCGGAAATAATATTTCACACTTTCACCGAATATCATATTCATCCGTAGAAATGATCATCATTTTTGTTTCTTTCCTTAGTTGCCACGGATTACCACGAATATTTACTTACGCGTTCCTACTGCGAGAAACTTAACGACCGAGATCAAAGCTCGTGCTTTCGTCGGATAACTCTCTTCGGGGAAGAATATTTTCAGGATGGCTTGCCGAAGTCCGAGAAAGTAAATAACTAAAAATAGTATCACTCAGAGGCAACGTATATTCCTAACGTATTTTCTTTTTATTCTTTCCTTTTCTATACTTTTTTTTTTTTCTTCTTTTACATTTGTTCGCACTCGCGACCACTTTCCTCGTTAATATTCCCAACGGATCGCAAAAATGATGAACTCAACGATACGAAAGATAAATCACGACGAAAAAGTGTCTCCAGGAAACAATAAAAACGATCGTACATACTTACACACACACACACACACATATACATACACACCTTTTAACACACATATCTATTTATAATTAAAGAAGCGGCAAGATGGCAAAAGCTAATTAAAAATGCAAATTAAACGCTGAAGTATATTTCTCTTTGAATCCCCTCAAGTAAAAAAGGAGGGGAAAAAAAAAACGAAGACGAAAAAAAAGAACAGAGAGAGAGAGAGAGAGAGAGAGAGACAGGGTGAGAAAAAAGAAAAGGTGGGATATCTCGCGTAGGTAAAAGAACGCGTAGTACCTTTTCCCCCTTTTCCGCCTTTTGAAATCCTTCTTTCTGCAAAAAGAATTTATACATCTCCGAGCTTGCAACGTCGCCTCCGTTCTAAAACGAAAAAAAAAAATTAAAAAAAAAAAAAAAGGGGGAACAAAAATGGAAAAACAAACAGAGAAAGTGTGAGAGAGAGAGAAAGAGAGAGAGAGAGAAAAGTAACAACAAACAAGAAAATGAGAAATAGAAAAAGAGAGAAAGTAGTAAAGGGAAATTGTAGAAGGGATGATGAAGAAGAAGAAGAAGAAGAAGAAGTATAAAGACAAAAAAAAAAATGTTACGATGAGAACGAATGAAACGCACTTTGTGAAAAGAAGTAGAAAAATATATATATTTATATATGTGTGTATGTATGTATACATGTGTAGAAAAGTAGAAAGGGGAAAAAGTACTATACGAGTTACGATGCGTGCGACCTCTCCTCTCCTACTAAGAAAAAGCTGAGTGAGTGGAGCCTAGTAAAAAAAAGAGAGAGAAAGAGAGAGAGGAAAACGAATAAGAAGTCTAGAAACGGTTGGAAGGGATGAAGGGAAATATGGGGCGGGGTGGTAGTAGCGGGGGGTGGTTGGTGGTGAAGAAAACGTAGGACGAGATTCGCAAAACCTGATACGGAATACCGAAGAAGAAGGAGTCCCATTCCCTCTTATTTCCCCCACCACCACCACCACCACCATAACTAGGGTGGAGGGTTCCCTCTTTCACCCTCTCTCTCTCTCTCTCTCTTGCTTTCTCTCGTATGTCTACCGCGGTAAACTTCCTGCAGTCAATATTATCATTCTGCCGGACGTGAAACGAAGGAAAAAGAAAGACGATCGATATAACGCGGCGAGCATTCCCGACGGTATTTGCGACATCGCAGACGTTCGATTCCTCTCCTACTACCATACTACTCGATTTTAGATTTCTTTCTTTATTTCTCTTTATTTTTTTATTTTTTTTTTTTTTTGCTTTTTCTTTTTTTCTTTCCCCTCGCTTTATTCGTCCTTTGAACTTTCCAACGACATTTTCTTAACGAATAGATATTACCTTTCTATATCTCGTCCTGTTATTATTATTATTATTATTATTATTATTATTAATTTTAGATTTTATTCTTCATTTATCGTTGGTAATTATTTTTTAATAATATTTACCAATAAGTTAACAAAATTCAATGTACCGATATGAGTATAATGCAATCGATGCATGCGTGCATTCGTATATTTTTATTTTATATTATTTTAATTATTTTCAAATTTTTTATATATATATACTAAACATTTAATAATAATCTTCTTATATATATATATATATATATATGTATATATATATATTTTTTAAGAGTATTTATAGTAGGAACAATAGTAGTCGTCGAGTCTTTCAACGTTTTGTGGTTTGACCTTTTTCCTAGGTAAAAGAAAAGAGATATACAGTAAGAAACCATCCTTTCTTTTTTGTAATTTTTTTTTTCCTTCCTTCCTTCCTTCCTTCCTTCCTTCCTTCCTTCCTTCCTTCCTTTTGCAACTGTTCAGAGTACTACGTGAATGTAACGAACGAGCGTCACAGGTTAACGTAATTATGCCAGGCGAAATAAAGGAAATTAGTTCGCTTTAGAAACGTGTGCAGGTTAGCTGCAGGCACCACCACCGCCTACACTAGCACGTAACTACCGTACTACCATATTAAGTTCTTTTTTAGTTTTCCTTCCTTCTTCTTTCTCAACCTTCCTCCTCCCCCCCCCCACTGTCCCACCCATCCCTTGCTTCCTTCCTTTCCTCTTCACCTTGTCGTCCTGGTACTATTCGACGATGCTGCTTCCAGTTTTGTCCTTCTTCTTTTTTTTTTTTAGTCCTGTTCCTTCCTCTTCTTCTTCTTTATCTTCTTCTGCTTCCTCATCTTTTCCTTCTCTTCTTTCATCGTATTACGCGTTAGTTTTTTTCTTTTATTTTTCTCTTTTCGAAAGGGAGGTTTCTTTTTATTGTAGAATAACTCATTTGTTGCACGCTTGAAAATGTGTTACAAGAATTAATTACACTTTAACCGTAACTAAATTCTCACAAGATAAGCTAACCCTTAAGTGTGTTTTATGGAAAATGTTAATGGGTTGGCTGGTTCTCTGTCAAATGAAAAATTTGCTTATATAATTTGTCGTAATAAATAAATAATTATGTATACAGAATTTTCATTCTCTTGCATTCAGAAAATTGACAACGTTTATTATTATCGTTTGTACGACACGTGTTAAACGTATTTCTCTTTACATAGTTAATTAATTTTCTTTTTTTTTTTTTTTCCACAGAACACTCGCATCGTTAAATTTATTACTTTAAAGAAGAAAAACAAAAAAAGAGAATTATATTTCGTTAAGTAATAATAATTATATGTAAATACAAAAATTCGATTAAAATTTGATTACATTTATTAATGTCTCACAATTTTGTAATTTATTATTAAAATAACGACGAAATATTATTTTCGATAAAGATCGAGGCTTATTGAAGAAATAAATTCGACGAGATTTAACCTTGAAAGAAAAATTGCAATTTCAAAGTGAGAGATCGTAACTATACGTCGTATTAAAATCTTATAGATTTCAAATGAAAGAATAATTTTTAGAGTCAAGTCCGATAATACCACACATAATTGCAACGTGTCTCGAAATGCGAATAAATAGAATGCCGGCCGACCATGAAAGAAGTCCGGACTCATAATAAAACGTTATTCCGTTCTGTTATAAAGATACATTAGCGATATTATTTCATACCTAGCAGCAACTTACTCTTGCTTTTCCTTCTTAGAAGCCATTATTTTGCTCGACAAGTACGTTCTCCGAGACCGTAACTTTTGCCAGATATTAGCCTCCATTTTCACCCTAGGATATATCGCATATATATATATATATATATATATATATATATATATATATAGTTATGTATACTTATACTTACTATTATCGAATGAGAAAAAGCAGAAAACAATTTCGACGATAAATTATGCGAATAAGAAACAAAGATCTGTAAACAGTTTTTTGCCACATATCGAATTATTCCAAAGCATCTGCTTTTTTTCTTAACATATAAATATATATATATGTTTCTTAAAACAATGTTATTTCTCTGAACTAATACATAAAACGTGTTTTATCTTATTCTTATCTGGAGGTCAACCGTTTTATCCGTCGATCCTAGGTGTCCCTGTAAATAAGTACTTTATCGAAAACTCGTTTATTCTATGGGGGGGAAAAAAGCGTAAAAATAATAATTCTATCATCCTTTGATAATAACATTGTTTCTTATCTATATCGTATATTATATATAACCTAATATAATATTATTTAGATAAGAGAGAAAGTATAATCTTAGGGGGAACAAAAATATATCTCGTGAAAAAATTCGGATAAAAGTTAAATAATAAAACGATCCTCGCGATATTATCGTTTGGAATCATTAAACCATGAAAATTCAAGGAAGACAAGACACTTGTAGGCTGACTTTTGAACGATTTAGGAACGGACTCACTTTACTCCCACGCATCGTTAAGTCTTACGACTTCTCTCTCTCTCTCTCTCTCTCTCTCTTTCTCTCTCTTTCATTCTCTCCCTTTCTTTTTCTTTTCTTTTTCACACTGAGTTTGAAAGAGTAGAGTAAAAGCAGAAGGGTAATCTCCGTGACACACGCACACGCGTTTCCTTGTCTGTTCTCTTCCTCGAGTGATGATTTTTCAAGAGAGTTAGTATGTTCTTTTTTTTTCTTTTTCATGATTGAAAAAGACCAGAGAACGAGATAGAGATCATTTGTAGGATTATTTTCAAGTGGTTCCATTTATTTCGACGTGAATAGTATATACAGTGTCAAGAGCATAGATGATATTTTGAAGACGTCAAATGGATTGACCTAATCTATCTATTCCGTTCTCACGAGTATCTTTCCACGTATAATTAAAATAGAATTGTAATCTTGTATTACGAGTAATTTTTGATTTACGTGTGTTCCAAATAGACGAGAAATACAACAATTCGTATTCGATTGTAACGAACGAAATGTTATTGCAATACGTGATCGATAAACGACTACAAGTATATTCGTAGTAAATCAAAATTATTCGATTAACTTATATTCAATTTATTATTATTATTTTATATATATTTTATTTAAACTTGTATTCAATTTATTATTATTTTATTTTTATTTTTTCAATTTATTATTTCATATTTGATATCATTTCTTATACGAATAAATAATTATTCTATTTTACGTTATATATATGTATTTTTTATGACGATAGATTTACATAAGTTACTTTGATCTACGAATTACTAGTTAAATCAACTAGTAACGAATCGTTCTCGCGAATCGTAGATTCTACTTTTATACGAAAAAGAAGAAAAAAACTAATAATAATATAAAAATAATTTTTTCCGATCTACAGAGGATCGAACGTTTTTTATTATAACAAAACAAAACCAAAACAATAACAACAAGAAGAAAAAAATGTATTATTAGCTCGAACATTTTCTATAGAACGACGTTAACTTTTACGCATCGTCGGAACAACGACGTAGCGTTTCGTTAACGTTTATCCGAACTAACCAGAGCTTTTCAAAGCCCGCCGTTTAATTATTTTCCGAGTATAACATAGCACAGCATGGCAAGCAAGCAAGCAAGCAAGAATACTAGCAGGTAGGCAGGCAGGTACAACGTCGTCGTCATCATCGTCGTATCGGCGCGTTTATATTTTCGCTAATTATTATTTTAATGAGGAAACATGGAATAGAGAGAACGAGAGAGAGAGAGAGAGAGAGAGAGAGAGAAAGAGAAAATAAGAGAAAATGAGAGAGAATGAATAGCTAGGCATTTTCATGGAAAGAACAGCGCGCCAATCATCGTGGTGCTAAAAATCCACCGATAACAACAAACGGGATCGTTAACGTTGTCGGTAACTCTCTCTCTCTCTCTCTCTCTCTCTCTCTCTCTCTCTCTCTCTTTCTCTAAATAACTTGTTCTCTTTCTCTTTCTATCGTGTTATGTTTTTCCAAAGTTTATTTTTACCTCGCTATTATGAAAAGGTTGTTGTTTAATCGCACGGCTTAGCCGTTCTCAACTTTTTCTATGGATTTATCTATTGTATCTTTATTCTATTCTCATTTTTTTTCATTGATAAACAAATACTTTCCCCATTAAGATCTTTATATTTCTGATATTAGATAGAAATATTGTGAAATAACACGATCATATATTATTTCATCTTATTTAATATCTTTTTTTTTTATACGGATTCGTGTCAATTTTTTACTAACACTTTATTATATTATACGATGATAAGAAATAGGTCGTCGGGTCTTTTTATCGTTTCATTGATATCAACAACATACCGTTTTTACTTTGATTAATCATACATGTTACAAAAACCACACGTTGCATATGATTTTATACGAATTGTTTAAATGAACAAAAAAAAAGTAATATATAAGAATATAATATCATTATCAGTGTGTGTGTGTGTGTATGTAAAATTCATGAAAATCTTATAATCAAGCCATAGTTTGCGCACCACTGCTTTACTCCACTACTCTCTGAGAGAATTACGAGTACGCGATCGAATACGAGCTCGTTAAACGAAATTATTTCGAAGATTAGACCTGGCCGAAACGTTATACCTACGCATAACGAGGACAGATAATTAGCGGAAGGCACGGAATGATCGTTAATTGCAGAATGCCCGGACGGACGCGTGCATATTAATTGGAATTATAACTAGCTCTGGGGGCTAAAGAGAAGAGTGTAGGTATGACGATAGAGAAAGAGGATGATGGGCGGGGGCAGGGCGGGGTAGAGGAGGG
>NW_014569647.1:441447-521566 GCF_001313835.1 Polistes canadensis
AGAGAGAGAAAGAAAAGAAGACAAAAAATATAGAAAGATACGGTCAAACGTTATCGCGAAGAAAGTAATAATAATAATAATAATTGACGAGTGTTACAATAATTCGATATCGATATAATTCAATTCAATATTAAAAATGAAAAAAAAAGTTCTAATAATAATTTGTATCACAGAACATATATATATTATTTAATCATGGCTTTGCAAACATCCAACCTTATTCTCCCTTTTTTATTTTTTTTTTTTGTTTCCTACCCTCGAATTAGCTCGATCCTACCAATCGCATAATCCTTAACACGTTTTTCACGAAATCACCTTTACGTTGTCGAAAATCGAGTTTGAGAAGGCTCGTTAAAGCGAACTTTCGCGCGTGCCTCTCTTCTATACCCATTTAAATATATAAATATATACACATGTATATATTTATGTATACATATATTTATACACACACACACACACACATATATATGTCCCTTTTTCTCGTACGTCGGTAAAGGGACGATATAGAAACTCATGGCGTGCTGCGTACGGTGCCATACGAATCGATACAACAATGGAGTTATGCAGCTGTATCGTGGCGTGGACTACTATGAGGGTTCGTCGAAGGTAGAGAAACTTGGGGCCAGGGAATGAAGGAAGGTTGGGGGAGGGGGAAGGAAGGGGGGTTGGTTGGTTTGAAAACGTGAAAACCTTCCTTCTCCGGTAGAGGCGTCCGTCCTTCCACATATATCCCTTTCTATCGTCCCTTCGTCTCTCTATCATCCCGTTTGGTCGAACGATGGGGGCCTTCGCATAATCCGCCTATATACTAGATATCCTCCAAACCCTCTCCTCCCCTCCCCTCCCCTTCCCCTCTCCTCTCCCTCTTCTCTGATGTACATCGTGCTGCGAGGGGTGCATAATTGCATCTAGATAAAACAGGTGAATGGTAAATCAAACTTGGATTTGCTCCCTTCGTTTTCGTGATTACCGTACCTAATTAAGGGAGAAGAATCCTAAGGATAGAACAGGAAAGAAATGGAAAAAAAAAAAGAAAAAAAAAATATGAACGCAAGAGTAGGGATGAATAATAATGTTATGATCTATATTATAGAGGGGTATGTGTATGTGTAACAAGGATACGCGATTGATATGATTATCATTTAACGATCGTTGATATTATAATATTGTATTGTTTCGATTAGATAATTTGATTGCAGATATTTAACGATGTTTTGTAATAAATTGTGTACACATTCGAACCGATATTTTTGTTTTTTTTTATTGTTGTTGAGAAATAATATAAAAATTAAATATTAAATAAATAATATAATAAATATGGGGGTTCAGTCGATATTATTAATAATTCAATGGATGCTCGTAAAGGAGAAATTCAAAAGTTAAACGACGAGATAGAAAGAGAATGAAAGAGATAGAGATAGAGAGAAAGAGAGAATGAGAGGAAGATAGGTAGAAAAGCATAGAGAGTAGTAGATAGGAGAATGGCAAATAAAGCGGATGTAATTCCACGCGAAATTAACCGTAGCAAGCGGTAAGCTGAAGCCAGATAGATAGGTGGCATTACATTGGGAATATTATGATCCATTCCATGTTACAAGATGTTATATTACGTCCGCGGTAACCAATATTGCAAGGCTAAGCCAGACGAAGAGCGGTTACATATCTCCAGCTTAGTACGCTAACTTTGCTTCTACGCGAGAAAGAGTGAGAGACTGGCTGAGAGAGAGAGAGAGAGTGAGAGTGAGAGAGAAAGGCATAAAGCGATTCAGCATATCGCATCTTCGAGATGGACGGTCGGTCGGTCCATCCCTCCGGGCAAGTTCAGTATTTCCAGTAAATTCATTGCTCGTTCAAATCGTATTCAATGATATACGAACGTAACGAATAATTTAAGCTCACTTCTAAAGGAGGGGGGGGGAAGAATTGATTCCTTTTATAATAATAGACAGATTTTTGACGTACGGTTATGGCTCGTTTATTTGTACCTCTATTCTTCGCGCGAGGGTAAAGAAATCGAAAAAGAAAATGAAAGAAAGGAAGAAAGAAAGAAAGAAAGAGTTGAAGAGTAATATAATATAACATTTATTATACTAGAGTAATGTGTAAGTATATTATATAGAAGGACAGAAAAGATAGATTGAAATAGAGTTAAAAAAAAAACGATTACCAATGACATAATCGTTCGATATTTCCGAACAAATATGTCGGTTCTTTACATGGAAGAAAATAAATCATTCTAACGTCCTTCGTATTATCCAATGATTCGTGGACCACGTTGGTATATATTTATAGATATATATATATATATATAATACTATAGACAAAATCGTTTCCGTCTTAAGACATTATTACTACCTTCCGTCATGTAGGATAAGTGCTCTTCCGTGTAACGAAGAGGCGCTTACGTTTTCGCACCGTAGACCAATCCACAAACGCGGTCGTTACTTTAATAATAGATATCTTGCTCGAGAAATAAACTTGGTCTCCTATACCCCCACGTTCTTTTTCTTACTTATTCTTTTCTTCTATTTTTCTTTTTTTTTTCTTTATCTCATTTTTGTGCACGGCTTTTTAAACTTATTTCGTTTTATCGATTCATTTTATTAAATCATTTAATAATACCTATTACACACTCTCTCGAATTCAGAATTTTGTTATTTTCGTGTTATTATTATTCTCCATTTTAAATGATAACAGAAAAAGAAAAAGAAAATTAAACGAATCAATCATATTTAAGGATTCCTGTTGCAATAAAACATTTATATATATATATATATATATATATTTATTTATTTATATTTTGGTATAAAGCCAATACGTAAAAGTTGTTTCCCGTACGAATATAAATCGGAATAGAAGAGGAAACTAAGCGAATACGTGGATAAAGAGGAAGAGAAAGAGGGAAGAAAAGGGAAAGGGTGAGTCGATTCCCTCGAACTCGAAGATGCAAACAGAAGAGTTGCCTTGTAATGCGAAACTTGTTATTGAGAAAGGTAGCCCCTGGCTGTAGGTTGCGGGGACTTAGACGCCGCACCGGAAACGCTATTACCTTGCTGGTACGTTCCTAACTCCATCTTCTTGGCTTCCAACGTCGCGTATATGTATGTATATATGTATGTATGTATATATCGTCGTCGCTTTAGACTTTGCCTTACCCTCTCCCTCCCCCACCTCCTAACCCCTAACCCCTAACCCCTCCCCGTGTTACGTAAGGCCGCTCTCTGGATGCTTTCCCAACGAATAGTAGTAATACCCCACCACCAACAACACCATCACCATCACCATGTTACATTGCATAACCGCGAGAAATCCCGCAACGAACGTTTGTCGAAATTTCGAGTATCTTATTTCTAACAAGTTTTTTCTTATACAAATCTTTTCATAAATTACTTTTATTTTATTTTATTATTTTCTTTTACCTTCTTATTCTCTTCTCTTTTTCTTTCGTTGTCCCCCTTTTTTAGAAATATTAGAGTGATAATTCGTGGGTTTTCAAAAATTAATATTACCAAAATAAATTTGACAAAAAAAAAAAAAAGCGGATCCATTAGGCAATTTATAACATAATTTAGGTATAAAGCAGGAAAAAAAAAACAAGAACAAAATTTTGTGCAGAAAAAAAAAGAGAGGAAAGAACGCGGTTATTATATAAATTCGAAATTCGATATTAAAATGATATATTATATCGTGAATAAATATCGACGGAAGCGGTGTTTTAATTTTTTCTTTTTTTTTTTTTTTTTGTTTAACCATCGCCGCGTGCTTTTTCGAATCAATGTATTCAAATCGTAGACGGGTTGAAAGAAGGGAAGAAAAAAAACCAAAAACATAGCTCGAAGCTTGAACAAACGGACGAATTATTTTATTTTCATTGCTCGTACGACGTATGTCATTTTAAAATCGTCCGTTTCGATCATTACTCGAAAAGCGAGCTCTACGCAAAAAGTAATAAAAGTACCATGTGGATTAATCAATTGCGATGCTTTTGACTATCGTTCTCGGATCAAAGGATAAAGTGCAAAAAAAAAAGAAAAATATATAGAAGAGAGAGAGAGAAATAGAGAGGGGAAGAACAAAGATAAAGAATCGGATTTTATGCTTCATATACATACATATATATATATATATACACGTGAGAAAGAGAGAGATAGAGATAATTATGGCAATTCGCTACTCGAAGCTAATTGCTGTATACCCGTAAAAATAAAAATAAAAAGAAAAACCTACTCGCGAGGCTTAAATAGAATATTTATATGGCCAGTGAAATAGTATATGTGTGAGAGTGAGAGAGGGTGAAGTAAATAGATACACTTCATAAACTCGATCGTTCGAAAAGAGTTGGAGAGAGAAAGAGAAAAAGAGAGAGAGAGAAAGAGAGAGAAGCAAGCTACTAGCGAGTTCCATGAAGCACGAGATATATCGAAACGATCGGTATAAATATACATACATCGGGCGAGGACATCGAGCTTTTGTTTGTTTATGATTTACACCGTAACGCCGGCACGTCGCATCAGACGAAATGCATATATGCGGAAGTATGAGTGACGCTTCGTCGTATATCGGCTGCTCCGATCAAAATTGAAATTAAAATGTATCCATCGGCGATCGTTCCACACGTATGTATGTATGTATGTATGTATGTATGTATGTATGTATGTATGTATGTATGTATGTATGTATGTATGTATGTAGGAACGTAAATACGTATCTACGCATCGAAAAAACCAGTCGACGAAGTCACGAACAACGTTGTTCGTGTGTACTCGTATTTGCAAAAATCGGAAAAGGGGGAGGGAGTGGAAGCAGAAAAAGATATGATGTGTTATGATATACATGATAGTAGATATATATATGTATATATGTATAATATTTTGTTATCGGGCATAATTGACCATACCAACGGATTAATAACACGTAAAGGTAACAGTAATAAATAAGAAGGGGAAGAGAAAACATGATCTATGGTATATAAAGATAAACAAATTTTTAGATAAGAGTTAAAAGATGCATGAAGAAAGAAAAAAGAGAGATATATATATATATATAGGATAGGAATATAAAATTAACATAGAACAAAATATCGTCTACCTTTGGTGAAAAATCATTACATTAACAATTATGTTAATTCGAGTTATTGATTTAAAAAAAAATGTTTTAATGATTAGAGATAAAAGTACGTTTTCCGCGCATCACTCCCACAAAGTAACGTGACGAGTATAATATATTCAAAAAAAAAAAGTAAAAATATTATCTCGTCGGAAGAGACGAAAATGTGATTAATAATTTTTGACCGAACGTAAATGATATACGGTGCATTAAAAAAATATACGTAAAAGAATAATAAAAAAAAAATATGTTAACACAACGAGGCAAATATCAATTAAAAAGAATATATATTCGTGCGATATATATATTATGACGATTAATTTCGGTGTATAAAGAAAAGAAAAGAAAAGAAAAGGAAAGAAAAAGAAAATGTTGTTAAATAGATGAAAATGTTGGCTATCTAATTGCAAGTGTGGAAATGTTGATTCGTGGAAAAAGGAAAGCTCGAGAAAGATACGTGGGAGCAAAGGGAGATCCTGTTATGTTACGGAATGCTTTCCGCCACTTAAAGGCACTCAAGGTAAATAAATCGTTTCCCGGTTGAAACAGTGGATGCATCTCCGACTCTTCTTCCGCCCTTCGTTGTGGTTTTTCGAGTAGAGTTCGCCTCCCTTATGTAGAAAAAAAAAAGAAAGAAAGAAAGAAAAAAAAAAGAAAGAAAAAAAGAAAGCACGCGAGCACATACAACATCGGAACCCTCTTCGGTATTGTACGCCCTCAAAGGTTTCGCACATCAGAAGAATTCCCACGTCGAGAGTCGAACGTGAGTCTTCCTCATATTCTCGTTCTCCTCTCTCTCTCTTCTCTCTTATATATATTTTTCTTTTTTTTTTTTTTTATTATTTTTCTTTTTCTTTTTTTCTCCAAGAGTCGCGTGTCGTTTCTTTGAGATCCTCATCGAAGTACGAGGTAGAGGGGAAAGGGGTGGGAGGGTTGTTCTTTGTGATTGTTGAATACAATTTAACGAATGACACATACACACATCGATCTCTTATTTATTATATTATATCATATATGTGTGTATATATATGTGTATATATATGTGTATAGTTATTCTAATCATCATCTTCAAAAAAGAAATATAGATTAACTTTTCGAGTTATCGATCAACAACAAAAACTATTGGATAAATTAAATCGACAAAATTTCATTCGATATTTTTTCGGCTTACGTTGACATTTTGAATTCGACTAAATCGTTTATTCTAAAATCTAACGGGGGGGAGGGGAGAAAAAAACATCCACTTGCATAGTTTTCCTGGACGAGGATAGAGAGAGAAAAATACGAGTTAAAAAAAGAGAAAGATAAGATATATATATATATAAAGAGGACAAAAAAAACTATAAGAAAAATCAAGACAAGAAATAACCAGAATGAAAGGAGAATTCGTAGAGAGATCCAGAGAAATAGAGTATAAAGGGAAAAAAAAAGAAATGGAAGAAAAGGAAAAAGACAAAAAAAAAAAAAAAAGAAGAAGAAGAATAAGAAAAAGGGACAGAGGAAGGGAAATCGTCCTGCAAGAATCCCCTTAATTATAACCGATCCATCAGCATTTCCCGGCGGGATTTAAGTAATTAAGTCCGATTTAACGAAGAATAGACGCCGGCGACGGGAATAAGAGTGGAATGCCTAGGGCAAGGCTTCGTTGGAAAAGAGGCTGCTCTTGGTGGTGTTAGCGGAAGCAAGAGAGAAAGAAAGAAAGAAAGAGAGAGAGAGAGAGAGGAAGTAGTTGGGTTCTTCGGACGGGGGATGAAAATGAACGAAAGGATGAGAGAACCAAGGAGAAGAAAAGCTGATGCCGAGCTGGTTCCGATATCAAAATAATTGCTCCATCGAGTCTTGCTCTTTCTCTTTTCTTATTCATTTCCTCTCTCTCTCTCTCTCTCTCTCTTATTCATTTTCGTTCAGTGTGGCAACTACTCTACGACAACGTTAATGAGAGAAAATTGTTTCACGGCAAGCGTCGCGTTTATTTCATAAATCGTTGTGTTGCGTCAGGGTTGCCACGGATCAATCCCAACTAAGGGAACACAATAATAATATCACGTCGTATTCTTTCATCCGAGTACTTTGAATAAATCGTTTTGCTTTTTTTTCTTCGAAGGTCTCTTCTCTCTCTCTCTCTCTCTGTCTGTCTTTCTCTCTCGAGAAGGAGAAGAGGAAGAAGAAGAAGAAAAAATATCGCGCCGTTGGGCATATCTGAATTTGATCCCCGACGCGGTAAGCCAACGCGATTTGTCGAAGCAAGCCTGCGAGCAAACCACCTCCTCATTCTCCAACATCATGTTCTACGACCCTTTGTACTACGCCCTATGTAGTATCGTCTCTCTACGAGTAGAGAGGTTCTTTACCCGCTACCTTCTTCTTCTTCTTCTCTACTTTTTATTTTCTTCTTTTTTTTCTTTTCCTTTCGTATATATCTACCTTAAATAATGCATGTTCCGCTGATACGTGTGTAGACGAAGGATCGACTACGCGTATGGAATAAACGTTTCATTCTTGTCGTCGTATGTATACATATATATATATATGTGTGTATAATATTTATATATGTATATAGGAAAGAGGTGGAGGAGAATTGCATATCCATATCGTGGAATATTAATTGCTTTTCATTCGGATTATATCGTTCCGTTTGTGATAATATCAACAAAGTTAGTAGTAGTAGAAAGATCATATGATATTTTTATTGATCGGAATCATTTTTCGAAATATTTTATATCACGCGTAATAGATATTTCATTTGCAAATTTATAAAGCGAGATGAAGATGAAGAAGAAGAAGAAGAAGAAGAAAAAAATAATAATAACCTAATAACACTGTTATAACAAACATACATAAAATTTCATCGATATTTAAAACAATTTGAATTAGTATAACGTATATATATTTCCTTATGTTAAAGAAATGAGAGTTCATCGAACTATCCCTCATATTATTCTATCTAACTATCATCGTCAAACAGTTTTATTTTGTCACGTGGAAGATGAAAAAGTTTTTTGGGGGAATACGTCACGTGGCAAGTCCCTATGTTTCTCGGCGCTGTGGTCGTTCACGGACGGATCCGGTACCGTCCGTTCGGATCAGCCAGGAATGCGAAACGGCTTGTTGATGGGCGAGATCGGAGTGGAGGTCGGTTACCATGGGTACACGGGGAATGATGCGTTACCTGGGTAACGGTGGCACACCGGGGGGTGGGTTGTGGGAGGCTGGGGGAAGGGGCAGGGGAGTTGGGATTTCTCTCCTCCTTTCTCCTTTTCCTCTTTCACCTTCCTACCCTTCCTCATCCTCCTCTTCCTCTTCCTCCTCCTTCATCTCTTCCTCCTCTTCATCCTATTCCGTATACATGCATATGTATATATAGCAACGTATATGTATATAGTATTCTGTGTAGTAGCAGTAGTCCAGCAGCAGCAGCAGCAGGTACCCTGCCAACACCTCGCGATGCTTTTCCTCTCTTTTTTTTTAGTTACTCTCCCTCTTTCTCTATCTCTATCTCTATCTTTCTTTCTTTCTTTCTCTTTTTCTCTTCCTTTCGTTACTCCTACTCCTCCTTTTCCTCGTTCGCTTCATTGCTCGTCCAATCACATAGCATTCAAAGTGACGAGACTTCGACGCCGCTACGATCAATTACGAGCCGAACGGACGGAGGCGTTGCGGCTCAGAAAAAGAGGAAGAGGAAAAGACAGAAAAAGAGAGAGAGAGAGAGAGAGAGAGAGAAAGTGAGAGAGAGTGAGTTTTTCGACGGGACGGTGCTCGAGGGTACATTCGACTCTCTTTTCCATTCCCTCTCTTCCCATTCCCTTCCTCCAATCCTCTTCTTTTCTCGCTCGCTCCCCAACTCTGAATACCTGCGAAGGAAGGCATTGTCCTTTTATCGCACGGTACCTTTTCATTTCTTTTAACTCGCCCACCGTGAAAGACTCTAAAGTGCTTTATGACGGCATTTTATCGAGCATTGTATCGATTTCTTGTTTCTCGATTCATAAAAACTACGGTGTAAGGTTATGCCAACTGATATCGTTTTGTTACCTATTATATATATATAAGACTTATTTTATTTATTATATTATCATTTTGGATACTTGTTCCTTTATCAGGAGGGGATGGGGGTTAAATGGTTTTATCGAATATATATGAAAAGATAAATAATTTTATGATGATCGGTATTATAAATATAAAGATATATCGAAATTGAATAATCGTTCATTGATATTGTATGTGTGTGAAAACAGATATATATTATTTTATATATTATATTGGATAAATTATTTTCAAGTAAATGCCAATTTGCGAATTTCTTTGATCGATGTAAAACATCATTGAAACAGAAGGTAAGCACGTTAAGAAGAGATAAACATTTTATTTTGTATTTTCTTTATATTCTTTGTTAAAAGAAGAAAAAACTGTATACCTATCTCTTTTCTTAACGACACGAATTAGATACGCTTTACGTCTCGGTTAGCATGTTTTATTCATAAGGTATTTATACGATCGTTATATTCGACGAGTTTACGGAATACAAACGAGGGACTGACACCTCGTACTACCTACTAGGTTTCTAAAATTTTGCTTGGCCAAGCTAACGACGTGTCTATTCTCTTTTTTTTTATATATATATATATATTTCTTTTTCTTTCCTTCCTTTTTTTTATTTTTTTTATCGTTGTCTTTTTCCATGCCATGTGTCTTCTCTTATTCCCCAATTTCACGTCTACACGTTCATGATTGATAAAATTGCTTAAATGCGAGCACGCGATACCTTTTGGCTCAATTAAAATCAATCTAAACTAAACGAAACGAAACGAAATGAAACGAACAAATGCAAACGTAGGTATAACCTTAACAGCAAAACTTCTCCCCTTCACCTACGCACAATACTTGGCGATACACACCTTGCTCCCACCCTTTTTTCCTAGCCCTTCGCAAGTTCGTTTCGTAATTCGCTTCATCGCTCGTCCAATCACGTACCATTCAAAGTGACAGCTGGATCCTCCTCGAATAAACGCGAACACTGGGTATACGCGACATCAATTACGATAGACGACACCAAAAGAGAGAAAGAGAAAGAAAGAAAGAAAGAGAGAGAGAGAGGGATAAAATTCAACTCCGCCTACGTCGAGACAATTTTTCTTTCGCATCGAAAACTCTCGTTAAACTTCATCACCCTTATTCCCTGAGCCCCCTTTTTTCAACACTATCACTTTCATCCCAACTACTACTCCCTCTATTTCTACTACTACTACTACTGTTATTACTATGTATTCGAAATATAACGAATGGACAACGAGCAGCAACGAGAAACTCGTTGAATTTTGCAAATGAATCGTGGATCCATCCGAATCCCCACCACCACCACCACCACCACTGGGCAACATCGACTGTGGTAATCTCGATTATCTTAATGGATGCATAAAGCATCGTCATCAGGGGAGTAAAACCGATCGATAACCGACAGGTTATCTATACGTAAATCGTGTTGGCTGATATCTTCAAAGGATACTACATACCAGCATCATACTATTTTTATATTATATTTTTTCTTTTAAAAACTAGTAAACAACATTTTTTCGAATTACGAAAGGAATTGTTGGACGATCGGGGAAATCTCTATTGGCACATAACATTTCATGCGAAAGTATTTATTATTGGATTATCGAAAAGAGATTTTAATGCACTTCGTATGGTCCAAACCAACAACAACCACTATACTACGGACCACGACGAGGAAAACCCTTCTCGCTCTTTCCTGACTGTATAACCCTTTCTCTCCTTCTCTCTCTCTTTCTTTCTCTCTCTCTCTCTCTCTTTCATTCCTCTCATTCACAGTCATTTCAACGAGCTAGTCGCCGACGTTCCGCTTCGCTTTCGACGCCGCGCGTGGTAATCAAATCCGTAACCGTGAAACGCGGCTGAATGCCTGATTTCAAGCGCAGAGTCGGATTTCAGAGCGTGTTCTCGTCCCTCCCTCATCCCCTCTTCTGTTATCCCTTTCCTATCAACCCTCCACTCCTACAAACTTGCCCCACCCTTCTATTTATGTATATATATATATATATATATATATATACCTAACTTAGAGAAATTCGATTTCTTTCGTTTTATCGAACGTGCATTTACGATCTAGCTTTGTACGTTTAACATTTATATACTTCCCAATCTCTACTACTATTATTATATACATATATATATATATGTATATAAAGGTTGTATACTTAGGTGCAAGCTCGAACCTTTCATCAGTGGGCGAACGAGCTTTCGCGAAGGGCGCAAATCACTTTTCACGCGCGATGGCGCCGAAAAGCTATGCGTAATAGTATGCGTATACGTGTATACACTATATACACGTATATGTATTGCACTACCGTGTTTCTCTTGCATATCCTGGAGGGTTACTCTCGCGGCTGCCCGACGAGCTTCGGCGTACCGTGCAACGGGGCCGGGAAAGGGGTCGGGAAAGGGGCCCCACCCCCTCACGTAAAACTCCGAACTCGCTCGATTAACCACGAATGCGCTAATCGCTCCGAGAAAGCGCAGCTTACTTCTACATAACTGAGGATAGACGTGTGTAGTTTTGTTAATGTGTCGTCATCGTCGTCTTCTTTTTCTTCTTCTTTGATAAATTCATCCTATTATGTTTGTTAGATTTTAATAGAAGTTTCGTTTAAAAGTTAATTAATTAATTAAATCTCTTCTTATACTACGATTAATTTAATAATATCTATTCACTTTCTTTTTTGTTTTAAAATATTAAATTATTAATTATTAACGTTATACATTGTTTCAATTGAAATTACGATCAATAATCGTCGATTGGAAAGAAATAATTTGTTGAAAATCTTGTTCTTGTTTTCGTTTTGTTTCTTTTTTATTTTTTTTTTAAAGTAAATAACTAAACTGCGGTCTTACGTTGAATACATAAGTTAAAATATGAAACGCGTATGTTCTCCTATAACGTAATCTCGAAAGAAAATCTCGAATAAATCCATAATGAAACGATTTCGACGAATCAAAGGTCTGTGAAAGTTCAATGAGTGTATAACCGGTCGCTTTAAGATTTCAATGACGATGGACCCTTTCGATAGGCTGATTCTTTTGCGTCGTCTTCGATGAATGGGCACAATAACGTCTGTGTTTTCTTCAAGTAGCAGATGTTACGTACAGCCTCTCTCTCTCTCTCTCTCTCTCTCTCTCTCTTTCTCTCTCTCTCTCTCTCTCTCTTTTTCTCTCTCTATCTATCTCTCTTATTCTCTCTGTTACATCAACTAAAGAAATAAAATGGTTCTTTGTTGGACATTGAGCATACTTAAACGTACCGCAAATTCTATTTCCTATCGACATGTCGTGTTCAGTTTCGATACGGATCTCGATCGAGAGGAGGAGCTCATCCCAATGACAAATATACTTAAATCTATGGGAAGGACACCATTGACAAAAAAAAAAAAGAAAAAAAGAAATATACGTCTACAGGGGAAGAGGAGAAACCAGGAACGAGACTACTACTACGTTATACTACCAGCATTTGAAGTTTGAAGGGTCCAGGATTTAATCCACAACGATTTTGGTTGTTTGTGTTGTCCATGTTACCAGAGTCCACGTTCCTCGAGGCTATATGCGGGATCGACGATAATGCCCAAAGGGATTTTCGCGTAAAATAATTAGAATTGTTGCCTTTGAAAAAAGAGTCTCTCTAAGCTTCATAGATTTTAGTTACGCACGTACTAGATACGAGTAGTTTATACGCTTTGCCGTACTATGGGGAATACCCGTTCGTATAGTACAAAAGAGAAGTATAGATTGTTGCTCGAGACCAAATATCAAACGAATTCTTTTCAGACAAAAAAACTACGATAAAAACTATCCCTTGGATATTTTTTTGCTCGTTAAACATTGTTTTCGTCTCTTTCGTATTTTCCCTTTTTTTTTTTTTTATTATTATTTCGTGGAAAATGATGATGATGATGATGATGATGATGAATATTTTGAAACAAATTGTGAAAAATATTTGAACGGTTATACGCGCGTACTTGGATAAACATCTTCTAAATGTTCGGAGTAAAACGTCGGAGAAATTTTCTAAGATACGAAAGGAGAAAAAGAAGGAATGAAAGAAAAAAGAAAAAGAGAGAGAGAGAGAGAGAAAGAGTAAGCAATAGGAAGATATCTCGCGACTGCTTTTGCGGAGTCACGGTGGTAATGGAGAAATTTTCTCGAAAGCGACGGTCCTTGATTAATCCTTTGAAAGATGCCACTGGTCGAGTACTACAGTATTACTTTTTCCTTCCCCCTTTTTTCAAGCAAATAGTAAGTAACTAGCAAAATGATACTACTTCGAGACTGAAAGGTAAAAGAGGAAGATTATAATTAAAGTTTATATACGAGATGTTATGGGTATTATTGAAAAGGTTTGTGAATCGTTCTTTCTTTTGGTATGTTTTATCAAACATCTATTATTCTCTTCCAAACATATAATTACTATTTTTTATCAAATTCTCTGTATAATAGATTTACATAGACTTGCATATTATAAGTTCATACGTATCAATGCATTATCGGAGCTGTAATCATTTTTTCTTTTTTCTCTTTTCTTTTTTTCTTTTTTCTTTTTTTTGAAAACCATTGAAGCCAATATCCATTTTACCGCGTACATCAATTTTGGTCGATGCAGTAGTAAATTTTCATCGCTCTTCGTACTGGATTTAATAAAAAATAAAAAAAAAAAAAGAAAATAATAATAATAATAATAACAACAACAATAATACTAATAACAGAATAAAAAAAAAACAATATATCAAAAAATACCCGAGGACAAAAATTGCTGGACGATTGACAATCGATGGTCGGTATACAATGCACTCGTTATCACGCTACAATAAAGTTCAAATGCGTATCAACTAGCACCGAAAAAAAAGAGACTTTAGATTTGAGATATAAAAAAAGGAAAAAAAAGATAAACAGAGAGAGAGAGAGAGAGAGAGAGAGAAATGCAGACAAGTTGATCATAAATTAACACCGTTGCATTTATTTTTTAATTGAAATCAAACGTTTAGATGATAATAAATCAAACAGCATACACTTAAATTTTTATACAAAACTTTAGCGTATATAAATACATATAGTAGAGTATATATTAGTAAGATTTTATACATACAAATGTTTTATTGTAATAAAGAATCGATTGAAAATGATCAAGTTTCGTGTTAGTTCGATGATCGGTGTGTTTTAAGATCAAATGCGATTTTGTTCGACCAGTAAAAACTCGAAGAGTCTCGATGCACCCGTGACGATCGAAACTGTTCGTAAAGCAGCCAGCTACCTACCTACTTACCTAACTCTCTCTCTCTCTCTCTCTCTTTTTCTTTCTCTCTTTCTCCTATCTTATCCAGCCCAAGCCCTCACTCTCTTCAGACTCCGACAACGGGTTCGTTAAAACTTCGTCCGAAGCTGTTCATGTTTAAATTAGAATTGCATTCTTCGACACGAATTTCTACAGCGGGGAACGCAAGCAACGGCAACGGCAGCAGCACCGAGACTTAAAACTTTCTCGGGTTGCACTCTCTCTCTTTCTCTCTCTTTCTCTCTTTCTCTCCAAGTATAATCACGCAAAGTAGTACCCTTTTGGCGTCGTTCCCGAAATTCATTTATACGCCTTAAAATGATAGTGTAATTAACCACGGGGGACGCGATAACGTTCCTTCATAGACGACCAATTACACCGACAAAACTATTCAATTTCATCTCCATTAAATCGTCGTCCATTTAATATCAAACAATAATTATGCAAAATTATTTCTAATTCTTAACATCGAGAGATATGATATATACGCGTCATAAAAAGTGCATAGAGAATATTTTTTTCTTTTTTTAGAAAAGAGCCGTGTTATACAGACCAAACTAAAAAGCGTATCTTTGGCAAAATAGAAAAAAAAGAAAAAAAAAAAAACAAAAATGATAACGAAGCCTAAAGTATTCCCCCATCGTAATAACAACGAATCATCGCCGAAACGTCTGCAAAGTTTCGAGAGTATTTTCTCTTACTTCGTTCGGTCTCTCTCTCTCTCTCTCTCTCTCTCTCTCTCTCTTTCGCTCTCACTTTTCTCAATTTCACCCTCACTCTGTCCTTGCGTCGTTCTCCTTTTCATCCCACCCAACCCCCATCCCCCTCTTCCCTCGTCGTTTTCTTTTCTCTCTTGCATTTAAATCGAGTAATATTCCTTGCGGTCGACTTTTCCATCGCTCAAAGTTAAAGGCTATGCATTTAGTGACGTGCACATTTTATTCCTGTCCCAGCCCCCGCTTTTTCCCCCACTGCCACCCTACTCACTCTCTCCCTCCCTCTCTCTCTCTCTTACTTATAATCCAGGCTGCTCGTATTGCTTGTAAAGCACGATGTGATAGATGACCGGTTAAGCGACGTGTACCTACATCTAACGTACCTTTTCTATCCTTACTAACCCATCTACCTAACATCTTACTACATATATATGTATATGTATATGTATATGTAAACATATATATATATATATATATATATATATATATATATATGTCTCTTTCTCTTTCCCTTTCATAGGAAAGAGCACGCGCACGCGCGTCACCCTTTACTTCTCTCCTACCAAGAGCCCTCCCCCTCCCCCTTTCCCCTTCAGCCCCCCACCACCCACCAAACCACTAACATGCTACAAGCCCTCAAACGTTTATTCAATATCTGTCGAGGGGCTTGCTGCGGGCCTTGTATACGGCCAACCCGCCCATAAGACTCGTTATACCAGAATGCAAGCACCCTACATTCGAGTTTAAAAAGGTAGGCACGCAGCAGCCAGCTGATTTCAACCCTTGTAGCTTAGCTCTCGAGGAAGCTCGCCACCGAGCTTCGCCTTTTTTCTCTCGTGTGGTACCAACCACTCGATCCTGGAGATCGCTCCAAACGAGTTTTCCTCGTCCTCAATTTGTCTATCCTGTGTTTTCTTTACGTATATATAGATATATATATATATATATATATATATTTTTATTTTTTATTTTTAAATAACATTTGTGCGTATGCGTAATTAATAAGTGACATCTTTCGTTGAATTTCTTTCGAATGTTTTCTTGATTACGCGTAAGAGTAAGTAGTTGTTTTAAATTAGTTGTGTTAAATTTTTATTGTTAATTTTTATTATCGTTATATATACAAGAAAATAGAAAATAGAAAAAAAAAAGAAATGAATAAAATCGTGTAAAGGAAGAAACAACGATTGAACCTAATCGCTATCCTCAACGATCCTAACTGTAATTAACATTTTTGGGTTGGAATCGTGGATTTGTGACATGCACTAGTAGTAGGTTGATAAAGAGAATCAGACGGAAAGAGAAAGAGAGAACAGAGAGAGAGTAGAGAGTAGAGAGAGAGAGAGTAGAGAAGCGATAGAGCGAATCGCAGGACGCATCGGCCGTAATCTCGTCGTTGCACGCGAGGTGTGACCGAGCGAGATACGCAGCCCTTTCCCTATCCCACCTTCCCCATACCCCCCCTTAAACCTCTCACCCCCGTAGCCGATTCTCTGGGCGTCCGCTCGATTGTTTCACGATTCTGGCCTCGGGAAATTAACTCTAGTGCGAGGCGTTCTGTGTCGGTGAGTGAGACGGGTTAGGTGAGGGGGTGGGGGAGGGGGACAATGAACGACGAATCGAGACGAGCGTGAGGCTTACTCGAACGTTTCCTCTTTCTCTGTTTCTCGTACGTTACGTATATACGTATACACGTATATTCTCTCTCTCTCTCTTTCTTTCTCTCTGTTTCTGTTCTTTTCTTTCTCTCACACGTAACGCGTTTCTCTTCTCCCCAGAGATATAGAAATACGATTTGGAAATGACGTGCCATAAGGTGCCAAGAGAAGCAGGGGGTGCACTAGTATACTCTCTTTCTCTCTCTCTCTTTCTCTTTGATTCTGATTCGTACGTATTATAGGTTCACTCTCTTCGCCACGATTTTCTCCGCAGGCCTCGTAGTCAGGTCGAGCCTTCGAGTATTTGTTTGTTCGGCAATGCCGGCCATATGCCGACACCACGGCCATATTATACGGCGTTGCACGCCGTCATCGTAGTGCGGGATCGTGTGCACGTTTGGTGCCAAACCAATGGACCCTTTGTTTTCGTTTCGGTTCAACGCACCGATCCTCCTCGCACCCCCTTACTACCTAACCATTGCTCCTCTTCGAACGTTCTTTATCTGTCTCTTTTTTTTTTTCCCGTACTTTATTACTATATAGTACCTTTTTCTCTTTCTAACCAACACTTTTTCTTTCTTTCTTTCTTTCTTTCGTTTTTTCCCCTACCTATTTTGCTAGTTTTTCTTTTTCTTCTTCTTCTTTACTCTCATTCTTTTTGCATTCTTCTTGAGCAACCTACGAGCGTCACTTCGATATTTCTGCATTCTACTGACGGAGTTGATTTCGAAAGAAAGAAAGAGAGAGAGAGAGAGAGATGCCGTTTATCACTTCCCCCTTTTTTTCCTTTCTTCCACCACTACTAACCCTTTTGTTTTTCCCTTCACGCCTCACCGCTATTTCGAGTAGTCGTCGGCCGTTGGACTATGACGTTGGCGTGTCTGGCTCGAGGAATACCTTACGGAGTTATTGTTCGAGGTGCTGAACCTTTCGAATAGAAAAAAAAAAAAAAAAAAGGGGAAGCTGTGAATGAAAGAGTGAGAGAACGAATGAAAGAGACAGAGAGAGAGAGAGAGAGAGAGAGAGAGAGACTGATCGAAATTCGATCGATCAGGTCGATAAGCTGGTCGTCAGAGTGCCGAATTAATTTCGTGTTTGGATTTCATTAACGTCGTACTACGTTCTAGAGTCTCACTCTCTCTCTCTCTCTCTCTCTCTCACTCTCTCTCGGTTGTGAGTACTACCGGATGGTAATACCTACAACATTCGTCCTACGAAAGCCCGTTAATAGGGAAGACGAGTCAAATTGAATGTCTCGTTATGATCGTCGTACGGATCGTTATTATCTTAATATACAAGGATCCTTCAGTTATGTATGTCATTACGACAATTAATTCATAAATGGTTTCTTTTATTTTGATTTTTATATATTTCCTTTATCTCTCTATATTTATACTACGAGGAAATTCTATTTATTATCGTAAATTAATCGGAACGAATCGAAACATTGAATATATTATTATATAAACGAATAATTCATTAGTTAAAATATCGTTTTCAGGGAACATTTGTTTGTTCGTTTCTTAAACATCTATCGCGATCTTGTGTTCTTTATTTTCTTTTTTTACCGACTGACTGTGATAAAAGTCATAATGATCACAGCCCTGCACCCGGGTTGAGCTATTGCCAGTCGTCTCGTGGTAAAATGAAAGAGAAACACTGAGAGAATTTGAAACCAAACGCCGACGAGGATCTTTAATACTGTCTTTGAAAATACGAAACAGATTTCCAACTGCGAGAATAATAGTAATAATAATAATAATAATAATAATAATAATAATAGCGCTTGACCTCCCTTTTTAACAACAACACAGACTCTGAAAGTGAGTTAATAAGTTTATTATTTAATTTCAACGCTAACGAGATCGGTACTACTCAATTCAAAACTATGAGATTATTTTATCTATACTATATACTCTCGTAATTATTTTTTTTCAATTCGATCGGAATAGTTTTCGAATTAATATTATTACCAATCGTAATTCGATTTTTTTCAAACTTTAAATTTATCTCGAATCGTACAATATTTATGTATCCCATTCATATTTGTTTATTATATTATATATATACTTCATATATCTTTTACACGTTTACTTTAAAAAAAAAAACTATTAGTATGGGATTATATAACATTATTATATTTTTTCTTTTCTATCATCCCAATAGCAATTGAATTATCGAGGTAACTTGTTTTAAATAACACATATGACATATGTGTGATATTTTATATTTACATATATATTTAATATAATAAAATAAAAGGATAGAGAAGAAACACAAAGAATATTGATTTTCACGAAAGAACGAAAGAAACGTTAAACTTTATAATCAAGTTTCAATATTTCCCCCATCTCTCTTCTATCTCTCTCTCTCTCTCTCTCTTATTTTCTCGGAGAAATCACCGTTGGAATATTTGCCGGGACGTTGAATTTCCATCACACACACACACAAAGTGGATAATTTTTAAATGGACCTCGCACGCAAGAAGGAAGCCCTAAACACCACGAAAACTGCGTACTTTGGAAACAACGTTATCGATATACCGTATCGTAATATCAGTTCGGTGCCCCTGAAAATCCCTCTTCAACTCCCCCCGTCCCCTACCTAAATTTGATAACAAAAAATAATCCAATTTCAAAACAATGTCGGTCTCCTTTTATTTTTTCTTTTATTTTTTTTTTTAGGGAAAAATAAAAGCGAGAGTGTGGAGAAAAATAAAAAAGAAAACTTCGTGATAAAGCGAAGGAGAAAAGAAAAAAAAGAAAAAAAAAAAGGGAGAGAGAGGACAGGACGGTTAAAGTCGGCAACGTAGTAGACGAATGAAAGAGAGGTCGGGGGTGGGAGGAGGTGAAGTAAAAAAAAACTAAAAATAAAAAGAGTAGAGAAAATTTGACGAAGCTTTTAGCTCGTAATTCTATTAGCCAACGCTTTGGAGTGCATTATATACCCGCACAAGCTCTGTGTGTGGTCCTGACATTTTCAGTGGCCACCGGCGTCTCAACAGAAGCACACGGGCCTTAGAACAGAGAACGAAACGAAATAAAAAAAAAAAAAAAAAAAAAAAAAAAAAAAAAAACAAGAATAAAATTGTGGAAAGAAAAACGGAGAGAATAAGATGATGGAATGGGTAGGCGGAAAAGAGGAAAGGGAAAGAATGAATGAAGGAAGGAAAAATTGGTAGACTAGTAGATAAGGAGAAGAGTAATAAAGAGAAATTGGTATATACATATATCGTTCTTTTAACTTTTAACTGGCGAGTTCGAGGCCAACTTATATGTATACGTAAGAACCATAAGCTAGCTAGCTTCTTCTTTTGCTTGTACTTTGACTTCTACTTCAACTTCTTCTTCTTCTTCTTTCTCTTATAACTCGGAAATCGTAGACTCATGGAACGTGTCGTTTAACTTGACAGCCGACAAAAAGTAATAGAAGCATGAGTGTTTGAGTTAACAAATCCATCGAGTGGATTCTCTCTCATTTGGTTTCTTCCCTTCATCGTCGACGTAATTGAGTTCCATTCTTTTTTTCTCTCTCTCTTTTTCTTCCTTACTTTCTTTTCATTCTTATTTTTGTTTTTTGGGTTTGTTCCTCTTAAAATTAATCTATAAGACAAAATTCTAATTGACGAATAATTAATTGCTACGAATCATTATTATATTTTGTTCTTCTTTTTATTTTTTTTTTGTTTCTTCGAACGATAAAAAGGTAATTTCGTTTTTGACCCTTTCCCTCGTATCTAATTATTTTATTAGAAATGAATAGGAAAGAGAGAGAAAAAAAAAAGAAAAACATTGGAAACGAAAGAGGGATAGTTTAATTCAACGATCAAGATTTTTCAATAAACAATAACATTCTCATGGTACACTATTTTTTACCAACTAGTAGTAGCCTTCAATACAAATAAGTGCTATTTTCGAAAATCCCGCTAGCGTATAAAAGGCGATAGAAAAGAGGCAAGACCAAAGCGAAACAAATAGAACGAACGAAAGAGAGAGAGAGAGAGAGAGAGGGAGAGAGTAAAAGGGAAAAGAAAGAAAGAAAGGAAAAAAAAAAAAAGGTGACGGACCACCGAATCACGCGCATGACGGGAAATCGATTTTCAATTGGCAGGCCCGTTCACAAAAGGGATTTGTTACGAGACGACTCGTTCGTTCGTGAGCTAGCATTCGCTCGCGTTGTATTCGCATCGTGCATCATATATACGTACGTATACACACACACACACACACACAAACACACGTACTTATTTACAAATATACGATCGTTCGGTTATATGTAACGGTAACACAACCAACACGCCAAGCATTGCCACCAACACAATACCATTTTGAGAAGCGTACTGTGTATATCGAGAGAAACATGTTCGGTTGAAACTAGTATAGACTGAAGAGAGTAAAATAGTGGGCTGGGGTAGGGGGAAGGGAGAAGGGGTAGTTTCTCCGTTTTCCACATGCACACCTATCGAAAATGCAACTCGATAGAAAACCGTTACAATGTTTTCCCGTGATTTTCTCATAAGAGTTCCTCGCGATCTAAGGTGTGTCAAAAAAAAAAGGAAAGAAAGAAAGAAAGAAATAAAGAAATAAAAAAAGAAAAGAAATATTTCGCTACTCTTATTACCGATCGAAATCAAATTCCAAAAACGTAGAAATGTTCTGCGGTAATCCTGTTATACTATTACAACATCCCCTCTCTCATTTTTCTTTCTTTTCTTTTCTTTTTATATATATATATATATATATATCTATCTCTTTCTCACTCCCATTCGTGCCTTTTTCTCAACGGGACGTCTCGAGAATATACGCGACACATGCTTCGCAGATGCACCACCCTTCGGCTCGTTGGTGCACGCTGGATAACACGTAAACACCCTGGCTCCAGAGAGAAAAATAAAGAGAGAGAAAGAAGAGAGAGATATCTTCAAAATTGGTCCCCTCGATGCAATATTTCACATCCGTATTGTGTTACACACCAGACTCGGCACAATGAGGCCCCCGGAGGAAGGAACGAAAATGCGAAAGCTAAGAGAGAACAAGAGATACTTTCTTTTTTTTTTCTCTCTCTCTCTCTCTCTCTCTCTTCCGAGCCGCCTCGTTACCTGCTTCTTCCCTTGAACAAAAATTTTCCACCCTATCCCCCCCTCCACCACCATCACCACCACCTCCCCCCACCCCATCGTATACGTTAGATTTTTATATATGTATTTTTCTTTTCTTCTTCTTCTTCTTCTTCTTCTTTCACATTCAATGTCTTCTTTTCATATATATTATGTTTGATCTTTGTATCGTTAAATTCAATTGGAAGTTTTTTACAATTCGTTACAACGCAATGGTTATTTATGAAAACACTTTTTTTTCCTTCTTCTTTTAGCTTGTACTTTGACAAATCGTACATTGTCGATTTAATGATGAAATATAATAATAAGTGACAAAGTGATATATTGTATTTGATTCAAGGTGTACACATGTTTGTATTTATATTATCCTTATAGAATTGATATTTCTTTCGGGCGTTGTAGTTTCAACGTGTTACAATATATAAAGTGTCATTCTGTTCACAATCGAAGAAAGTCGTTCAAATATTCGATCAATGAATTGTAGTCCATTAAAATGTGAGATTTTAGATGGGGTGCCTGTAATGAGACAGGAAGAAAGAAAGAAAGAGAATAAAAAAGAAGAAGTATAATTTCACGCAAGTACATTATATACATAAAGTGGATACTCGTATTAATATACGATACGCACCTTAAATATAACACTTTGATCGCGTTACTTTGTATTACTATTTAAACGTAAGCCACTACCAACAAAGTAACAAAGCAAAGCATATATACATACATATATAAAAGAGAAAGAGTGATATAGATAGAAGTATAAAAATTATACCCGGTGTTTTACATCAAACGAAGGACCAATTTAGTCGTCGACGCATAACGTGCTTTTGTATCGAGGACAGAAGTGACAAATTAATTGGACGGTCCTCGACGTCGAAATTAAACGTACGCTTAACCGTGAACAATGTCAACCAATCATTTTTATTACATTTGCTTATACGATAATTCGCGCTGTTCTACATTTCATCTACAACGGTTGATACTTTCGTGTATACGTATATATATATATACATATATAAGTATAAGTATATACATTGCAAAGGTATCGAGAGGAATAAGAGAAAAAGTAGGAGGATACAATACAACTAAACGAATGGTGAATTTTTCCCATACGACATATAAACGACAGTTGTTGTCACACACACACACACACACACAAACACACTCTCTCTTTCTCTCTCTTTTTCCCTCTCTTTCTATCTGATCAACGGAGAATGATGAGTACCCATTAGGCGTTTAAGTGTCGGCGCATTATTTGCCGAAAAAATAACAATGACGATGCGAGAGCTTTGCCCAATTACTATTTAATGGCCGACCCACCACCACCACTACCACCACCACCATCACCATCACCACCTATTCCTCCTCCTCATCGTGCTCCCACTCTTGAAGCCGGCACCGATAAGGGTAAACACGAACGATGTTTCGCCTTCCATGTTTACTCTCGTAATACGGGTTACATCGTTCGACTACTTGTCTTCTATCGATCCAATCGGAAAACGGTTCTCCTTTCTCTTTTTTTTTTTTTTGTGTTATTTCATTCTTCCTCTCTTATCTATTCTTTTCTCTTTCTCTCTTTTCGAAGATTTTATTTTTATTTTTTTATTTAAAACAGAATAATCAAGAAAGATTTAATAAATTGTTGAACTTTTTAAAGTAGTTTAATGTAAAACGAATGTTTGTTAAATATCGTAATACGTGAACAACACGTGTTCTCTTTTATCTTATAATAAACATACGTATGTATTCATTCAAATGAATAAAATCTAATGGATTTTTCTTGGCAAATGTTTCATATTCGTAACGATTACTAAAGTATGGTATGTGTTTTGGACATAAAAATTTGAAATATTATTCAAACGTATCGTAAAAATTAAATGTTATGACATATGTCCGTCAATGAAAACATTATAAATAACCTATGTATGTGTGTAAGTTGTACATATTAATATTAAATTATTTCAACGATTAAATTGACAAGTTGTTGATATTCTAAACGAAAAGAAAAAAAAAGAAGAAAAAACAGAATAATTTACATATAAAAATGAACTTTGTCTCTCTCTTCTCGTTTAAATTTATTCTATATAAAATACCATAGAACTATATATATTGAAAAGAATAATAGTCTAAATGTTAATCGAGTTACTGAGAATTAATGAAATTCAGTAAGGAAACATCGAATCTCTGTTTTAACGAGATATATTCGTTCGATCTTATAATCATCGTTATTGTTGTCTCGAGATAAAAGCTCAGAAACATCGAATCCTCGCATACAATAAGTAAAAGCTACGATACACCAATCATATAACCAACCTACTAGCCTTGTTAATATAATACTCGCGTTGACGTTGATGTGAAAGATAATTACTAGATAGTATTTTCTCATTTAAATTCTATTTCGGACGTTTAAATTACGCTATTGTATAGATTGGATAACAATAGACGCGATATTATATGTTAACTATTTGATATTTAAATATAATAGTTAGGAATGCGAAAGTGTAAACGATACTTTGTAACAATTCAAACCATATTTGTTCCTATATTTTATCCTATATATTTATAAAGAGAAAGAGAGTAGTGTAACACAATTAACCCGCGGCTATATCATAAATAACGATCGATTCGTCGTTCTAAGTACAAAGCACCCTTTGAAATATGCAACGATCAACAAACGAAACCACCGTTCCGGTAACGTAGCGTGACACGGGATAGGTAGTAGTAGAGCTTTCGCATGCGTGTTTACGGTGGTATGCGGTTATGTCAAAACCGGCGCTAGGAGTCCTTTGCTATTGCGAAACTATATATATATATATATTGAAAGGACACGCGTTTTATTTTCACCCCCTTATCATTTTTATTTTTTTTTTGTTTTTTTTTTCCCCTTTCCACGAATCTTATTTCCTACCCGCACGTAGAAAGGCTTACGAGGAAAGTAATTTCATCTACCTTCGAATGTTTTAGACTAAATATTATCGTAAAAGTTTCTGAAAGCATTCGACCGAGGGATGGGGGAGATTGGTTAATCGTTGAACGAGTAAAAGTGAGAAAGAAAGAGAGTCGATATTTTTGATCGATTCTGTCAGAATGCATCGAGCAATATATTTAGTACAAGAGTCAGGACACAAGCAAGCAAGCAAGCAAGCAAGCTAGGGGGTGGTAGGATTGGGTAAGTGCGTTCTACGAGGGGATTCTGCAACCTTTTACCACCCTCTTCCACCCCACTAGCCGGCTTGGGCTTCAGGGGAGACGACCCACACACATTGAGTTCGTAGGACTACACCGAGGGTCTGTGTTGTCCGTAAAATTGCTTGCACTCTCGACCCTCTTCTATCTGTTTCTCTCTCTCTCTCTCTCTCTCTCTTTCTCTCCCTCTTCCAGTGACCATTCACTTCATCCCTAGCTAGACCCATCCCTCCTCATTCTATTTCTTTCCTCCTATCTTTTTCTTTTCCTTCCTCTATACGATACTTTTACGCGTCTAAAATAAACTGACCATGCAGAGATTTTCACGTGTAGCCGAACTCGAATTGGGAAATGTCAAGTCGCGTCGTCGTTCTCGTGTCGGACCAGATAAAAGAAAAAAAAAAAGAAAGAAAGAAAGAAAGAAAGAAAAATCTCTCCCGAGATCGTCTTGCCATCTTTTACTCTTCTTTTCTTTTTTTTCCTCTCCAATCTTCTATCCTTTTTTTTTTTTTTTCCTTTTTCTCTATAACTATCGCGAAATACTTTCTCGCGCATCGATTTCGTATCACGTGCGTGTGCACTATCGTTTAAATATTTTCTTCTTTTCTTTTTTTCTACGGTAATTTTTCTACTTTCATATAAAATTTTCTCTTAATAAGGACTTATTTATATTTGAAATGGAAATAGAAAGAAAATAATGAGGAATAGTATATATATATATATATATATACAAGTATGTGTATATGTCCTATCTGCTTGTATAAGTATTATACATATTAAGAAAGAAAATAAAAGGACTTTAAAAGCGTAACGCACTTATCCAAGAGAAAACTACGCTTTTATATAAACTCTTAACGCATATATAGGAAGTACACATAAAGCATTTGCCCTGACCTCGAATCTCGGTAGAGCTTTCGTGTACACGAGTTGTACATACATACATACATACATACATACATACGTATAAAGTCAGCAAGTAAAGCTTCTTTAAAGCGAGCTTTTAAAGCAACCGAGTTTTAAAATCACATCGGTCACCTAAGTATGTGTATATGATGCTGCTATACTCCACATATGTATATACCCTTGCTACTCGCTGACCTCTACTAAACGTATTCATCGTGCTACCTTTTATAACGTTTTCGACAAAATTCCATCTTTACTCTTTCACGTGCATGCTCGTTTTGTCTAAACGTTGGTTGCATGCTCTCTCTCTCTCTCTCTCTCTCTTTCTCTCTTTCTTTCTCTCTCTCTTTTCGTGCGTATTAAAACGTTTTATGAACATGTATAGCAATAGCTCTTTCTCTCTTTCTCTTTTATCTCGGAACATTAACTTTAGAGAGAGAGAGAGAGAGAGAGAGAGAGAGAGAGAGAGAGAGAGAGAGAGAAAGAAGAAGAAGAGGGATTTTCAAAAGAATACAAAAAATCAGTCTCCAGTCTCTTTACACTTTCACTCGACGAAAAAGAAGAAGAATTAGAAGAAGAAGAAGAAGAAGAAGAGGACATGGAATCGGTGAAGCAGAAAACGGTCTGCTTTCTGTCCGCTCCGGGGGTTTTTCTGCGTACCTTCCTCCTGTTTTCTCAGCGTAAACAGTTTTCGTGAAGAACGTAAAAGACAATCTCTCCGGTGGCCAACGCTAGTTTCCGCTTCGTAGCAGTTCTGCCTTGGCAGAACTTCTCTCTCTCTCTTTCTCACACTCTCTCTCTCTCTCTCTCTCTCTCTCTCTCTTTCTGTATTCGTTGTGGCAAAGCAAGACACCTTGCTCCCCGATCGACAACTCCATTTTCTTCTCCAGCCGCTATCCTAGAATCCCTTTCCATTCTTCTTCCATCCTTCTCTGTCCGTTGTTGCATCGATCCATGTTATCACTCACTCACTCTCTCTCTCTCTTTCGTGCTTTTTATCTATCCTTCTTTTTTTCTTCCCAGAATGTTTACATGTAAACTCTCGTTTGACCCTAATTCGTAACTCGCGTGTCATCGTCACGAATCCTTTTATCCCGTTGAATAGGATCTATCTCTTTCATTATATTATATTATATTTTTTCTTTGTTTTTATATATATATATATGCACAGGAATATGGTCGATACTTACATACGTAAATACATATATAGTCACATGGTGTATGTCAGAAATATTAATGTATACGAATAAATCCAAATATTCGGTCTTTCACCGACGTATTTAGTATGTTCTAACATTTCAACATGTGAATCTTGACATTCTCCAATTTCGATTTTTCACGATAACGTATATATATATATATATTTTGCAAAATTTATCTATATAATATTTGACTTTTTTTTTTCTAAGTTAAGAGAAAATATATTTCGATATAATTCTTTCATAGGAGAAAGAATTTCAACGTATAACGTTTAGCTCTCGACAAATTGTTCGATGGCTCGGTGGTACGTTGAACGTTTTTAAGAACGTATCCTTAAAAAAAAAATATCGATATCGGGCGCATATCGATCAAAGTCAATTTCTCGCAAAGGCGGCGGCGGCCTCTTCCTCGCCTAATGCGATTTAAATTTATGCAAATGTATTTCATGAAGGGTGTAACTGGAGAAAATCCGATAAAGAGGGTACGTAGGCACGCACAGCTCAATTTCTCTATCGATCTCGTATGCATGGAAAGTAAATCACCATATGTCTTCGATGGTGGAGCAACATTCTCTCTCTCTCTCTCTCTCTATCTTTCACATACACACATACCTCTTTCTTTCTTTCTTTCGATGTTACGCATAAGACTTACTTATGCTAGGATTAAACGGAAACAATGAATGAGAAATGAGGAAACAATTATATTTATCGATGAAAATAAATAAAAATGGGTTACCTTTTATTTTCTTTTTATTTTGTAAATACATAACAAACATAGAAACTAGACTTTATCAAATTTTTAATATCATTCTCGGGATTTTTGTTGTTTCCACTTTTTCTTTCCCCCTCTCCCCGCCTTTTAGCTTTCCAGCTAGACGACTCATATTCCTTCGTAGGAGGATCGACGAGGTATGAATATTTTTCGATTTTAATAACAAGAGCTGGGAAAATGATCGCGGGGAAAAAAGCAATTTTCGAGTGAGAAAGCAAAAGAGTAGGAAATATAAGTAGGTGGGGGGTGAGGGTGGGGGGGGGAAGAAGCCGGGGAAAGAAAAGAAAAAAAAAGATTGAGCAAACTTATTCTATCTTTTGCCCTCTCGTCTTCTTCTTCTTCTTCTTCTTCTTCTTCTTCTTCTTCTCTACCCGACGCGAAGAAAAGATGAAAAAAAAAAAAAAGGAATTAGATATCCCACTTCTCTCTCTTAAGATTTTTTCTGCTTACGTTTAACGACGAATTTGAATATACGCTATTATCTTTTACGCGAAGTTTCGTGGCCGCCCCCCCTCGTTCGACCCCACTCCCCTTCTACCCCAAGCTCGAATTACTTTTAATATAATTAAACGATGCGAGTATACGCGTAGAATAAAAGTGCAACTCGAAGCGGTATAACGAAAATGATTATACAGTAAGCAACATTACCACCATCGTTACCATAACCCCCCCCTCTACGTCACTAACATCACTAACCGTCTTCTACGTTTTCGTTTTCGTTTTCGTTTTCGTTTTCGTTTTCATTTTTGTTATGTGTCGTCGCGTAGAGAACATCGCGAACAAAATATACCTAAGTGTAAAAAAGTTAGGTATATGCATAGGGCGCAATTATGAAAATGAGTTTGGACGGACCGTGGACTACAAGACAAAGCTTTGAGAGATAACATTGACCAGAGTTACGAGGTTTTGCTTTTCCATTATTCAAACAGAAGCTTGGCCCGCGTGCTGCTACTATTCTACTACTACTGCTATTGCTGCTACTATTACTGATGCTGGCCCTGGTCCTGGTCCTGGTACTGGTACTGGTGGTGGTTATGCTTGTTGTACTTTTATACTGCAAGCTCTACGTCGTAATAAAAATATATACCGAGGAAAGGGTAATTCACGTTCGTTACGACGACAAACAGTAGTAGTAGTAGTAGTAGTAGTAGTAGTAGTAGTCCCTTTGTATCATACTTTAAAGGCCACCAAGTGTATTTGTTCGTACTTTGAAATACTACGGCGATAATTCCCGTTGGGAAATTGTATCGAATCGTTAAACGTAATAATATCCTACTTTTTTCTGCATTCCCTCTTGCGTGCGTGCGTGCGTACGTGTGTGTGTGTGTGATTTTTTTTTATTTAATTTTTTTTCTTTTTTTTTGTTAATTTTACTTTACTTTCATTTCGTTTCTTTACGCGGTCCCGAACGATCGAACCCAAACGTTCCTTTTGAATTTTGAAAAACTATAATTAATGCCGATATTCGATGCGTTAATCGATTACTCGTATTTTTCTCATTTAACGTTTAACGAATTTATTTTCAACGAAAAAGAATTTTGCCGCCACTGCCAACCCTCTTCATTTCGTATTTGTATAAAATAATATCGTAGAAGGGTATATTTAATTTTGTATTGCATTAATAATGATGCATTCTTTTTGTTATAATATATAACATCGTATATATCATGAAAAAGAAAAAAGACATGAAACTGTCCTTGTCGATTTTTCATGACTCGTAGTCAAATATTTCACTTATTAATCAAACTTAACTTGATCACATTCCCCCGCGTCGTTGAGCATCTTTTTTTTTATTTTCCAAAAAAGAATCGAATGATGAAATGAAAGTGAATCGCTCGTACGACGAACTTTTTTTTTGTTCTCGCGATGTAAAAGAGTAACGAAAGATCGAGACCTGATGGAATGAGAGAAAAAAAGAGAGAGAAAAAAGAAATGGTAAGGGTATAAGGGGGAGGAGGAAAAGAAACGAGTAAAAAAAGAAAAAGGGGGAAGAATCAGGCGCGGAGATTTTTAATCGAGTTTTCTGACATCAAAGTGCTCCCGTCATCGTACCCTCCCACTTTATCTCTCATCGTATTCGTTATCTCTCTCTCTCTCGTTTTATTTCTTTCTCTTTTTTTTTCTTTTCCCGTAGGCCATGCCATCTTCTCTTTCGTCAGCTCGTTCGAACTCGAGAATTAATCGTCGTTTCTGAAAAATAATAGAACACTATGGTCGAAATATTCGTCCTTTTCGTGTGTCATTTTCGTCCTATCTTTGGTTCGACGTAAGAACGAAGAATAAATTCTACGCAGCCTACTCTTCATTATTTATGAACCGCCAACGGCGAATCTGATTCCGTCTAATGAAAGATGAATAACCAGAACCCCGGGATACGTAAGGTATAACGTAGAAAACGGAAACGAATAATTCGTTGGATGAAAGAGAAGAAAAATAATAAGATAAAGATTACCTGACTACCTTATTCTATCTATTTATTAGATTTTTTATCATATTTCTAAACCTCCCCCTACGAAAGAGTCAAATTATCATTTTTATATATATTCGGAGTAACGAGTTAATTTTTTTCATTTTTGTATTACAAATCTCTTCTTCTTCTTATTCTTTCTCTTTTTATTAGGACTTTGTCCTGTTATAATAGCTTTTTTTTTTTATTGCTATTTCTAGGAGCAATTTATTGTTTTTACCGAGGGTAGGTTGCTAACCTCACCCTGAACTCTCTCTCCTTTTATCATAATTTGTATTACAAATTTCGATCGTAAAAATCGATCCGATCAAAAGTTTCCTTCACGCTTCTTATTATTTTTTATTCTCGTTGTTCTATTTTATAGTTCAAGCTTATATCTTTCGTCTAAGATTATTAAATTGAAATTACGTACAATCGATCGCGTAGATAATGTTATTAATTATCTTTTTGTTTGTTTGTTTCTAATAACGGTGTGAATCGAATGAAATATATTAAAAGTGATGAAGAGTAAAAAAAATAATTCTTTTTTTTGATCGAAAGAAAAGAGAAGAAAAACAAGCGTGACTTTTTCTTCGTTACGTCAATATCGAATCATCATCTAATATTTCTTCCGTTTGAAATCGCTCGAACGAAATCTGGGACGATGCGACACCTTTCCCCTTGTCCCCCTTTCAAACCTCTCTCTCTCTCTCTTTCTCTCCTTCTTTCTCATTTTCAAGCCCTTCACTCTTCCATTACGTCCGACGACGATTTTATTCCTCCGGAAAAATGAAGTAACAAAATTACAGAGTCGGCCCGTCAGCAACAGACGCTGCTAAATCAACTCTATATCTTTCTCTCTTTTTTTCTGAAACCTCTCGTACCATAATTTTTTTTTTCTTCTTTTCCCCTACCTTTGCTCATCTCCTCTATCTTTTTCTTCTTCTTCTTCTTCCTCCTCTTTTCGTCGCTTTTTAGCTTTACGAACGAGAAGTCTTCTCGCTTTCCCTTCGGTCACCCTATAATCTAGAAATCTATGATTCGGTCCCTTTCTATCGTATATCTTTCACATCTGTTTTGATGATGAACTTCAAACGCACTTCTACTTCCTTGATTTTCCCTACTTTGATCTTTTATGTAATAATAATAATAATAATTACAATCAAAAAAGTCATATTTTTATATTATTAAATTGACGAGACACTTTTGCTTTTACGTATGAAAAATATAATAACATTCGTTTCAATTGTTATATTAAAAATATTCAAATTAATTAAAAGAATGTGGGACATACACGGACAAAAATTTTCTATACAATTATTTTCATATTTTTCTGAGCGTCAAGTTGATCGCAACGACGTTTAAAATGAGAGATAAAGAAAAATTAGAGGGTTTGGATCGGGGAAGAGAAGAAAAAAAAAAATGAAAATAAAAAGAAGAAGAAGTAGGAACTAGACGGGTCAAACAGGGTCGAAGGTGAACTCCTCCGCGAGTAGTGACGTTTTAAAAAATGCATCGTTTCACCGCTACTTTCCTTTTCCGTCGGCTTGTCGTCGCACCGGTTTTTATATCTTTCACTATATTATGTATGTCATCGAGTTAAATTTTATTGCAGCATCACGTAGAGACAGCCCTCTCTCTCTTTCTCTCTTTATATTTTTTTTCGCGCTTTGACGTTACGCGTTGAAAAAAACAAGAAGAACACTCGTAGGGGCACGCAAATGGTACGTTAGATTTCTTTGAGAATATTTTCTTTTGGAATATCTTTGGACATTTTTTGACACGCAAAAGAAATTACCAGACGACGAAATCTTTCGTCAATTTACTAGACGGTTATAATCATTGAATTTTTTCTACGTTTTCTTACTTCTTCTTCGAAAAGAAAAAATATTTACAATATAAAATACACAAATCAAGAAATTCTCAATTAAATAATAGAATTACTTTGAGTTAATACGATGATAATTTCATTTCGTCCGACTAAAAGCCAAAATCATTAGCTAAGAGACTGTATATTACTAGTTGATAGACGTGAAAAATAAGGAAAGCGTGAAAATAAGAAAGATAGAGAGAGAGAGAAATAGAATAGCACTGTTTCAGAGTGCATCAACACCCTCGGACGTAAAAGGGGGTCAAACTAGCAAAGTCAGTCTCCTTGATTTATATCGTTCTCATTGTGCCACCAACCTCGGCACATGAGATCGTGTATGTATGTATATGTATGTGTGTGTGTGTGCCGTAAGTGGGCTGAATCATTCAATCTTATTTTTCTTTTCTAATCAATAAGAATCGCGTGTCTTAAAGAAAAATCAAAATAAGATCTTACCTAATTGATAATAACAAATATTATTTCAATCTAACGCTAATCATATTTTCCTTTTATCCAAAATAATGAGATATACGTAAATAAATAAATAAATAAAAGTTAGAAAATAAGTGGAAAAAAAAGAGAGAAAGAGTAAGAGGAAAAATAAACTCCTCTTCGTTATATTCATACACTAGTGGTGATGATGATGGTGTCAACATAGGTATAAACGAGCGAAGATTACATTTATACAGGTAGGGAGGGAGGAAGGAAGAGAAGGGAAGGGGAACGTGCAACCAACATCTATACATTTAGTTAAAAAGTATACACTTGAACGTGACGCGTAATTCGCGGAAAATAACGTAGCACGTAGCACGTAGGTAGCTGATGATGGTGGTGGTGGTGGTGGTGGTGGTCGTCGAATACGTCGCGCTAATCTTCCATGAAGTTTTGAATGCCAGTAACGATGATGCACTCGAAACACGAAGCCCGCAATCTCTCGTAATGAAGCGTAAAGCGCGCGCGAGAGCTGTCATGCGCGGCTAAACGACGACGACGAGGACTAAAGCAACGTAGTAGGACCTCTCTTTAGGTATCTAGCTAGCTAGCTAGCTAGCCAGCTGACTGGTTGGTTGGTTGGTTGGTTGGTTGGTTGGTTGTTTGAATGGTTGGATGGTTGGGAATGGTTGCTCTCGCGGACTGTGCTTGCGAACGAGAACATTTCGAGGCTTATCTTGATACGAGCTACAACAGGATCCATTGACCCGTTTTATTATACTGCCTGTACTAGTTATAAAATGACAGATTTTATGATGTGCCTGATGGACGTTGAAACATTCAGGAGTTTAATTTGAATGAATGACAGACCCGGATGTCCCTTTTTCTCTTTCTCTCTCTCTCTCTCTCTCTCTTTCTCTCTCGTGGGAGGGCAGGCAAGTCCACGCCCCAGTGATTGCCGTTTGAAATCTCTCTCTTTCTCTCATTTTCTCTTTTACTTCTCCCTTCACACGCTAGTCACCCTTCACAGTACTCGTACTTTCACCCTAATACCGTTTTTGCAGCCATCTCATCTTCGAGACACGACGTTATTAACCTTTTCATAATTTCTACTCCCTTTTCATTCTTCTTTTACCTGTAAAGTACCTATATCTGGTTAAAAAAAGAAGAAGAAGAAAAAGTAGAAGCAAAAAGGGAAAAAGTCATTAGCTATACAAAAAGGTAAAAGGTTAACCCTAAAGCTTTATTCTTTAAATAGAAAAAAGAACAAAAACTGATATATTATTTTTTATTTCATTTCATTTTCAATTTTGATTTAAACCGTAATGATCGATGACCGGTAGGGGGTGGGGTGGAGGGAGGGAGGAACTAAGTAAGCATTATTGTCGTCGTTGTTATATAATAAATAAATAGTTTAACGACCGACTCACGCTTGTCGTAAGTTCTCGCTTGTGAATGGACAAAAGATTTCAAGGGAACTTGTACCGGAAAGGAACGTGAAGAAAATTGTAAAGGTGACACACGAAGAATATCAGCCCCTTTATTGGACTTTCTTTTCTAAACACATGACAAAGCACGACGTTCCTTTCACCTGTGTGATCGACTTTAATATAGTTGAAAAATTGGCACCCCTTTTGCGAATGTGTATTCTGTCGACGTTATACAAAGAGAGAGAGAAAGAGAAACAGTGAGAGAGACTGAGAGAGAGAGAGAAAATAATACATGTGTCTCTTCTGTAATTCGAGGAAACTCGGAAGAGAACCGCTTATTATCCAGGATACGTAATTATTGTAATCCCTGAGGTTTCCGTTTCCAAGTCTCGAATTCGTCGTTTGCCTTGCACATTCGTTTCTCTCGAAGGTTCGGATAGGGTAGGGTAGGGTAGGGTAGGGTAGGAGATAGATAGGTAGGTAGGTAGGTAGATTGGGCGGTAGGTATACACGTACGTCAATGCCGTCAAATTTCAAAGGGAGACACAAACATTTGTGTAGTATACGAGAAGGATTTTCCTTGTCTGTTATGTTGTAGTCGTAGTCGTAGTCATCGTTGATCTCTGTTAGACAAGAGAGATAGCGATATAGATTTACCAAAGAGAAGAATTCCTCGATATCCAATGTCCCTACAAACGAATCCCTTTCTTCATGAGTGTCGTCTTCGAGAGAACGGCTATTAAACGCACGCCTCGTTTCGGATTCTCTCTCTCTCTCTCTTTTCGTTGTAAACCTATGTTCGTTCTGTTATTTTCTTTTTTGTTTTCTTTAAATTAACTAAAGAAAATTACAAGAAGAGAATCGAAAAAAAATAAAAACAAAATAAAGAAAATTAAATCATTTGTCTTTTAACAAAACAGACTCTTAGAAAATTACCTTACCCACGTAGCACTGCATTCTATAGCCTTTTACTTCTTTACTCTCAATTAACAGATGTCTGTCAAAGCTTGTGTTCATGACGATGCTTCTCGTTCGAATAATTTTCATCAAAAGAGAGATAGAGAGAGAGACAGTGTGTGGGTCCTGGTCTATTAGATATACGATTCTAGAATGATGTGGCCAACCTTCTGGACAAATTCGTACTGGAAGCTTCGTGATTCGATGCACGCACAGTAATACCTGTACAAAAGAAGAGAGTGAGTGAATGTGTGTGAGAGAGAGTGAGATAGGGAAAAAGAAAAAGAGAGAGAGAAAAGGAGCAGACCACTCCTACGGCCTCGACACGAGAAGCCCGCCATAACCTCGGCACTAGTAATTGAACGCAAGTGGTTGAAAGTACTTCTTGGCTCCCGGAAACATCTCCTCTTCTCGACCACCACTTCTACCACCTCCTCCACTACCAACACCACCAGAATCACTAGTACAACTCTGCTAGAAACCATCACCGCATACTCTACTACCATCACCACTATTACTACTACTACTACTACTACACTACTATTACTATCTTTTATCTTTACCTGAATGTATTCTCCTTCTTTATCTTCCTTTAACATTTTTCTCATACCTTTTTCTCTCACACCGTTTCCAAAGGAACTAACTATAATATTTTTGTTCTCTTTTATATTTTTCTATCATGTTTGTTAATACCTAACAAAGTTGGAGGATAGAAGCTTATGATTAATCCAAAAGAAGAAGTAGAACTCGTTTTACTCTACCCTATTACTTCGACTATCTATCTCCTCTTATAGTTTTTTCCCTTTTTTTTTCTTAAGAGATCAAATCCTCCGATCGAGTTCGTTTCAATGAATAAATAAAAATAAATATAAATAGCGTGCTATTATATATATATATAGGAAGTATGAGAAGATCTTTTATCTTGGTTCGTCTGTTCTTCTCTCTCATAGAATAATGCAATTATTCCTTATCTACAGTCTATAATCGTAAACGTCAAACTCGTTTTAACGAAACATTATTTTATTTTTAACAGTCACGATTGTGTATTCTTCAAAAACATCCTTCTCCACGAATTTCTATAAATATTAATCAAAACGATAATAGTCTATTATATTGAATCTCGTTAAATTACAAATAAGTATTATGATAAATGTAAAACGTAAATTCATTGGAAAAGAAAAAAGTAAGATAGATAAAAGAAATGTCAACTAATTTGTGATCATTATTATTGGTTAATATGATAAATACAAAATAGCTGATAAAACGAGCAATGAGTAAAGTACAATTTAAATAATTACGATCACGCGTCTCTATATTTTAGGTTTACCTTGATACACATTATCCTTACTCGAATTCATTATTAAGAGAATTCATTAATTCGGCATGAAGTATAAAACCGATTAACGTTGGTTACTCGAGCTTAATGTATAACCAATATGTAATCTCTTGCAAGATAACGATTATAGCATCATCGAAGATAAGTATACATATTACAATATTCTTGTATCTTTGAACAAATGATAGTATCAATTAACTAATTTTAATATATATATAAAACTTTTCTATTACCTTTCTTTCAAAATCTTTTTTCAATTCATTATTATTTTTCAATGAATTTATATAATCCAATTAATATATAAAAATAATTAATAATATAATATTAGTATACTTAAAAATAAATCCTTTTTTTAGATAAGATAACATTATTAATGGAATTAAATTGGAGAGAGAGAGAGACCCGTCAGGATTCTTCGACCTATCGAAATAAAACACTTTAAGATACGTTTTTATCGCGTAATCAGTCAACCCCTCGGTATCCGCCCCTGCCCCCGCCCCTTTCCCCTTTCTATCTCGGTGTAATCTTGACGAAGAACCAACACATCCTCAATAACGTTGAGTGCACCGTATACATTTATTCTTGTTCTTGTTGTTGTTGCTTTGTTGTTGTTGTTGTTGTTGTTGTTGTTGTTGTTGTCTGTAGTATCGGAAACGATACGATCTAATCGTTGATCAGTCCTCGAGTAATCATGGGTAAAGGTCATAGTTCGAAATTGGGAACGTAAGAGCGACTAAATGAGATAATGTATCGATTCGCTCGTTTTCTGCGTTTTATGGGTCACAAAGTTCTCTATGGGCTACGCCCTATTTCGCTAAACGGATTGATTATCGGACCCATCGTTCAACGGAGCGTATCATAAGTGGAATATATCGTTCCCATGGTTGCATTGCAATATAGGATAATTGTGAAGGATATTTCCTATTCTTGATATAATCGAATTTTTAACTATGCTTTAGTTAGAAAAAATATATTTCACGTTGTGTTATAATATATAGAAAGAAGGAATGAATAAACTAATTTTGTGAATGTGAATTACTTCGATTTTTCGATTTATTTCGTATAATTGATATTATTTGTAATAGAAATATTTAATATAAATTACACGCACACATATATTTATATATATTTAGTAATACATTATAATATAATGTATACTCTACATGTATAATCGTTTAAATAATCTGCCATGCAAATATACTTCGATTTATTTATTACTATTAGATCGTATAATTAGTATCATTACAATGGGATATTCATTAATAGCTTATAACACATGTTCGATGATAGATTAATATAATAACAACAACAATAATAATAATAATAATAATAACAACGACAAATCAACTAAACGTCTCGTTAACTTGAGCAAATTGATTTTTGTTTTATGTTTTATTTTCTTAAATCCCATTCCAAATCCAACCCCTTTAAGATAATATGATTTATCGTTGAATAAGAGAGTTTTTCTTCAAAACTTTCTTATTGTACGATGCAAAAAGGGTTTCTTCCATTCTTGAGTAAATGATTAAAGTGCTTTGCTTTGCACACGAGTTAGGGAGGATTATAGAACAAAGACGTAAAGGACATACGCAGTAGGACGATGTATCGTTGAATATCAACGAAATCGGATCGCATTGTGACCGAAGATAACGCTCGTGAGAAAGCAAGCGAGAGGAACGATTGCGAGCTGAACGTGACGGCTTCTCTACTTGTCATCTTCAACCCCTTATCGAAACCCTCTTCTCGTAGTACCAACGAGAAGGACCACGACGAAGAAGACGACTACGACTACGACGTGCAATGAGTGGCCGGGCGTTATCATAAATAAAGAGCGGCTAAATTAGATTTCCAAATCAAGATGGCGGTAGCATTGTCTACGCTCGAGGCTGAATTAATTGGATTTCAGAACCAACTTTCCCGCGTCTCGATTCTCAACCCTTTCTATCTCTATCTCTATCTCTCTCTTGCTTTCTCTTATTCTATAGCATGGTCCAGCTCAGCATCCCTCAACCAAACGCGTCCTTCCTTTCGAGCAAGCAACGCCGTACTATTCTATATCTATCTCTATCTCACTTTCTATCTTTCTCTCAGTCATTCACTCACTCACTCACTCACTCATTCGTTCAGTATAGGAATAGTGACTAGAAGCACACCAACGATGAGGACAAGGACGAGGACGACGGGTCTTCGACGGCTCGTTTCGCGAGGCCTGATTATGCATTTTCTATAGAAGCAAACCGCTGAATTCAGGAGTACGAATAGAGGGTTCGAGGGTTCCATGGGATGCTGCTGCTGCTGCTGTTACTGCTGGTGGTGGTGGTAGCAAGGGATAGATCCTGAAGCTACTCGAGGGTTATTAAGGGATCACCGGGTCGGACAGATGCAAAGATAAACAAACCGTCCGTAATGAACGAGACGAACGGATCGTTCGAGAGCAGTCAGATACTTCGGTTGTTCATTGTCACACAGAGAAAAAGCATCCCTTCTCTCTCTTTCTCTCTTTCTTTATTTCTCTCAATCTCTAGGGAAAGATATATTAAATTAACGCATTTTCGCACCAGTCTCGTCGAAAACGATTTACTTGGTATCTTCTTCGATCGAATACACACACACACACATACAGAGAGAAAGGGAGATAGAGAGGCGTGTGTTCTCTTTTCTATCAATGACCCTTCGTTTCAGTCTTGATCAGTATTTTCTTCTATTGTACTTCGTTCGATTCCCCGATTTTCAAAAGGTATTCTCGAAAACGAGCCAAATGTTCAAACGCTTACAAATCAAATTGTTTATTCTAGTTGAATATACTCGATTCTAGATTCCACGTCTCCTATTCGTTCGGTTAATATCTGCGGGGTATAACATTAACTTCGTTCACGAACATTACGGTATACTGGTAGGAAATCTCTATATATATATATATGCCATTCCTTTGGGCAAATGCATTGAAAATTATATTCATATGGTTTAATAATACTGTAATTCGTTATATTATTACGTTCTTAAGTTTCAAAAGAATATTCTTACGAACGGATTTTTGATCGTGCGGAAGACACAAAAAAAAAACAACAAAACAATAGGAAAAATCTGATAAACGAAACACCCTGATCTTTTCTTTTCTTTTCTTTTCTTTACTGCTTTTCCTTCTTTTCTTCTTTTTCGTTCATCGGTAACTCCTCAATCGAGTACTAAAGATGAAAGTACTCGTCCTTGAAAGAAAAAGGAAAAAAAAGAAATCGAATGGGTGCCTCGGATAAGAGTTATCTCGCGGTGAATTGAAGACGAATCGTTTTCCGTTCGGTCACGTGTAATTAATCCAGAAAATGGAGAAGGGAGAGAGAGAGAGAGAGAGAGAGAGAGATGATGATAAGAGAAAAGGTGTAGGGGGCGAGGGGGCGGGGGAGGGAGGGAGGTGGCGAATAGAGAAGCATAAACGACGAATCGGAGGAAATTGCGAGCTACTCCAAAGGAGGAAAGCTGCTTGCAGGATTAGATTCCAGGGGTTATTCTCCAAGATGAAGATATCCGTTGCACCATCTACGAAACATTTCACTCTCTCTCTCTCTCTCTCTCTCTTTATCTTTTCCTCTCTCTTGCTTTGCAAGCAGCATGATTTTGATGTTACTACGATACTTGAGAGCTTCGAACGCGACCGTAGTAGTTCTGCTGTTGGCTACGGATTAGCACGTGGAGGTTTGCGCCTCATTACTCGAATACTGAAATGCCTTCCACTATGGAGGGCCCCAGAAACGCAAAACGTTGGATTAACATGAAAGAGAGAGAGAGTGAGAGAGTGAGTGAGTTTGTGGGTGGCAAAAGATCAAACCACGAGGAAACGGCGGCAACGGCGGCCCGTGGTTAGGGTCCCGCATGCACTCCTATGGAATAGAAAGAGAGGGAGAGTAACAGGGGTGAAAGGTGAGGAAGGGTGGTAAAGGGAAGAAGGAGAAGCAACGGACAAGGGTAAAGTAGAGGGTGGCCGAGTGATTCCGAAGTAGCTGTACTCTGCTCCACTCAACTCGGTCCTTCTCTTTCTCTATCTATCTCTATCTCTCTATCTCTCTCTCTGTTTTTCTCTTTCTCTCTTTCTATCTTTCTCTATCCATCTTATTCTACTCCGTTCTACATCTCTGTCTCTCGTGGTATTAAGATTAGCACAAAGCGCTGCCTACCATCGTTCTCCTGTAACTCGGGCTTTCGATCTCTCTTTCTCTCTCTCTCTATCTCTCTCTATCTCTCTCTTCATCCCTTTCCCTTTTCCACTATTCCCTCCTACTCTCCTTCTCTAGTACTGCAGGTACGCCTCGGTTTCTGTACTGGCTCTCGTGGTATCTAGCTAGGCACGGGCGCTGTTCCTCCGTAATTTGTGGCATTTCTGTGAGTCTCCGAAAAGCTTTTGCGCGAGGATGCCCTTACCATTCCCAACTGACATTGATTGCAATCTCCGGGCAGAATGATGCCAGTGGCTTGTGAAGAAGGCGATAATGAAGCCCTTCGGAATCGTAGAATGTTCCTATTACTGTCGAAGATTTTCGAGATGATGATGATAATAATAATAATAATATAATGTTTTACATGATATTTTTATATATATGTAGGTGAAAAGAAATGTGATATCAGATTTTGTTTGTTTTTTATTAAAATATCTTTATTTTCAATGAATATTTATTCCCCCCCCTCCCCAAAAAAAAGGAAAAGTATATACGTATGTATCTAGAATATTGATTAGAAAAAAAATAGAATATACAATAGGAATGTTTTATTGGACAATGAGTTTAACGATAGAAATTCTAGTTTCCCCCCTATTTTGCTTGTACACCCTTTTTATAATCGTCACTCCGTGGTTTAGTATTAATCCTCAAACATTCGAAACAGCTCAATACAACAACGGTCGGGTAATTTTTGCGAATGACACGTGATTCTTGAGATATTAATCCATTTGAGGAGGGAGATATATACGAAAAGAAGAAACCGGTATTCAATCTAGAAAGAAGAAAGGGTTGCACGAGGGATCAACCTGGGGTTCTCGAAAAGACGATTCTAGGAAAAGTGAGATAGTGAATGAGAGAAGAGGAATGGGTGATGGAGAAAGAAAAGAAATCGTATAATCCTCTTGATGAGGTAGCTCGACGAGAATTCTATCGCCTTTGTGCAAGCTTCCCAAAAGTATTTACTCGGTGATCCTATCTCACGGTTCGTGCCCTTTTTCTCGCTATGCCAGGAAACAATTTGCCTCGGATAAAATATTATCGGCCGATAATCGTTAGGAAATTTATATATATATAATAATAAATACTAACATAAAACATATTTTTTTCTTCCAATGATTTTAAGCAAACGTATTTATGATAATAATCCTATTCGATTTTGATTAATCTCATTGTCACACAATAATAGAAAATGATAATGGTTCATATGTATTAGAATGACTATTAGTGCATCCCATTTAATTTGTTGTATCAATTCGTATCAATTGGTATCGTTGTATATCAATTTAGGGGGACGGACAAAAAAACATATAAAAAATGAAAAAAATACCATAACCGATCGATCGATGTGTGTGATCGATTCTTTCATCGTATCACAAAGGATGATCACGTGATAAGATAATAAATTCGAGCTTCTTTACGTAAAGTAGCGTTCACTTTAAATCATTTATCGCATTGTAACGATATTTTTAACATTTATGTATATAATACATATATATATATATATTTAAACGATAGAAATGGACGCAAGAGGAAAGAGGGGACAATGAAATTCGTCAAAATTTATTCGCAAATGGAATATCCTGCAGCGCGTAACCCAAATAATAGAAATTATTTTAACGGTGGGAAAAAAAAATTGGAAGATCGTATAGAAGTGCATAAAAAGAAAAGAAAAAAAAATATATATATATATAAACGTAGAATGTGATACAAAATTGTAACAAATGGATACGAGCTATTAAAATATTCTCATTTAATTTGTACAAAAAAATCTACATTCGTGTTTTACGATTTGAACGTTAGATAAGCATCGACAAAAAAATGGTTACTATTTCTTTTATAGATATCAATATAATTCGATAAATATTAATGATCGCTTATAATCAAAGAATCAAATCGACGATCAAACTATCGGGATAATATCAAAAGTAAAATCATTAGGTATCGGTGCAGTTTGCCTTTTCGAATTTGGTCCGAAGAAAATTTCTACGAAGTTAATTTGACCGTTCAGAGAAATAGATCGACCCATCATCATTATCCTCGTTTCATGGGCTTTCGAAGAGAAATACTACTAGTGGGATCGTCACGAAACCATTCTATCCTTCTTTCACTTTCGCGTGCACCTAAACGTTCAAGGATAATGCTAAACGTTCGAAGTTTAAACGTCGTTCGTCGTCGTCATTGTCGTCATCTTCTTCTTCGTTATTGTCTCGAATGTTACTGAAACGATCGCGTGACTCGGACATTGTTGTACAACCCTTTACGCGATTCAAAAAAAAAAATCATTTCCCAACCAATCCTTCTTCCTCTTTCATCTTATTTCCTTCCACATATATTTTATCGTTTTCCCTTTACACAACCGTGAACTACCTGTCTTTATCTTTCTTATCCACAGATTATTCTTCTATCTTCAAACCCCCTTCTTTCTTCTTTTCTAAACAAAAATCTCAAAGATTTCCCTAAGAGACATATTTTAAAATCGTCCGGAGAGACCAAAAAAAGAAAACGTTTAAACTTCGTCATTCCCTTTCTCTTTTTCTCTCTTCGTCTTACATTCTTTATCTTAGATCACTTGCTGCAGATACTTCACTTTTTGATTTTCTTTATATAAAAAAGAAAAAACGGAGATAGTACGAATAAAAAAAGAAATAAGAAATAACGCAATAAGATTTCTCATACCTACGTATATGCTTGAAGAATTTTTTTTCTTTATCCCATTAACCCGGATAATTCATATAATATATTACAACTAATTTATTCAACATTATCAACAACAACGAGAAGAAGAATAAAAAAAAAAAGAAAAAAAAAAAGAACAAAAACGATATACCGTTAAGCAGGTCACGCGGCAAGTACACGATGCGTATCGCCCGTCCTGATAATTACGATCCACTCTCTCTCTCTCTCTCACTCTCATTCACTCTTTTTCTCTCCTTCGTTCAGTTATTTTTTCTTTTTATTTTGTTTTTTTTCTTCCTTTTTTTTTTTTTTTTTATTCCCGTTGGCTACTTCACGTTTTTCGAAGCAATGCTTTTCAGCTAAAAGCTTTTTTACACGTAGAAAATGGAACGGATCGTCGAGTCTTCTCCCAGCGAGCACCACCTACGTGCGATATAAAAACGAGATATGAATATCGTAGCCGGGAGTTAGGTTCGTGCCCGCAAAACGTAACCTTTTGCTTCCCCACCCACTTCCCACATCCCTCCCCCTTCCTTCGTTATTCTCTCTTTCTTTCTCTCTTTCTTTTTCTTTCTCTTTCTCTTTTACATTGGAAAACTGGCTGACTGGTTCGGTAGCTGGCTCGTGCACACCGTATATTTATCCAACCCAAAGCTCACGATATACACCTTGGTATATCCTCGAGACGGTTCCTCTACTCTTCTTTCTTTCTTTCTTTCTTTCTATCTTTTCTCTTTCTCTATCGTTATTACACAAACGTAGTATTGTACTAGTCGTTGTGTTCTCTATCCAGCCACTATGGTTACTACCTCCTACGCATGCCGTCGTAGTATACACACCCTCGTCAAAGAGAAAATCCCTGTAGATTTAGTTTTACTCGCGATTACCCGACTCTCTTTCTCTTTCTATTTCTCTCTCTCTCTCTCTCTCTCTTCGTGAAAAACCTTTTACATTTCTTTTTTTTTTTTTTCTTTTTATTTCCCCCCTTGTGTTTTTTTTTGCCTATTTTCGTCTTTTTCTTGCTTTCATATCTCCCAGTCTCTTTCTCTATCTCTCGTCACGCATAATGAAAGAGGGAGAGATTCATGCTAATGCCTAAACGTTTATTGTTGTTATTTTTCCTTCATTCTACCTTCCTCCTATTAAAGTTTATTCATTTCGTTTATTATTGTATTACGAGTTCTGTTTGAAAATATTCTTTTTTTCTTCTTTTTTTTTACATAAGATTGATATATTTTCGCGTTATATTTTAGAGATTTTTCAAATTAATCGTAAAAGAATTTTTATTCTAACTCGTAATATTGTTTTCGTGAAATTTATTTTATACGCGAATAATATTATTATATGAGAGAAGAAATATATAAATATTATATATATATATTATATATATATGAGCCATTTATTTTGAAAGTGGCATAAGTCACTTTTTCAAAAAAACCGAGTTAATGGCAACACTAATTACTTTTCATTTTTAATAAAAAAAAGTGACTTATGCCACTTTCTAAATAAACGGCTCATATATATATATATTTGATTTTTCATATTTTTTTGGATCGAAGTAAAATATAATGGAAAAAATAGATAAAGAGATAATTCGTTAGTAAATGAGTCGAATGAAATTAGCTTCTCAAATTGCTCGGATAATGAAAGTAAACAGATACATTATGGGTCTTAACGTGTCATCTTTGTCATTAGACCGTTTTAATCGATGCGCAAGTATTATATCGGCGTAATGTAAACACTAGAGCTTCGTAAACATAACTAAGCAGTCTTACGGTTGACTCCGAACGGAACGGGTGTTCAGGCTCTTGGAATTATCTCCATCGTTAACGTCAACACAGAAGGTATATACTAATCGATTAATTAATTAACTACAGTATCACAAGTTTATATCTACGTCACGTTGATTATCACCAGTCATTTTCAAAGAGCTTTACATGAGATTAACTTGCGTTTCATTTCTCTGCCACGCAAAATGACTTTTCAACAAAAAAAATTGTCTTCTTTAATCTTACACGCTTTTAAAAAAAAAAAACAACAACAAAAAAAAAAGATCGTACGATATCCGATGCTTCTCATGTTTTTTTTTTTTTTTTTTTTTCTTTTACTATTTCTTAATCACCTATTCGAATATTACACATATAATATTTACGTAGAAAATGATAATAACGATATAAAAAAAAAAAAATGGATAAAAATATAATGAATTTAACTTGATATAAGTAAATAAAACTATCTCCAAGATAATGTCAATTTTAATTCGTAACAAATTCGATTGATCGTACGAAACACTTACTTCGTCCCTTTTTTTTTTTCTTTTTTTTTTTTTCTTTGATAGATTAGTTTTTCGTGTGCCCTTTCCCCTTCCTCACATACACACACATATACCCATCCACCCCCGTAGGAGACCATCGTGTTTCGAGATCGCGTGTAACGGAGGCGTATCGTGTGCGTCGATAAAACTAATTCCGTGGCTCGCGACGAAAGAAAGGTGCAACGGGCGTTGCATTCGTAATGTTAACCCACCCACCCTCCCTTTTTTCCCCTGTTAGACGAGTAGGGATCGCCGAAGGTTTATCATCGGAAACCTATCTGAGAGTCGATGAGTTTATCTCGATCTAGATTAAGCTCTACGATGCCCTTTCCCTTTTGTCCGTATATAATAGTATAGTTCTTCCCAACGTCCTTCGAAGAAACGTGTAGGGCCCTTCGTTCGATGATGGAGAGATTAACGTCCCTTTTTTCTTTCTCTCTTTCTTTCTCTCTTACTTTTTCTTTTTCTTTCTTTTTTTCAACCGAAACCCCTTCCCCCTCTACCATTACGAATGATCGCCTTGCCTTTGCTCTTATATTAATCGGATTCTCTTCTTTCTTTGTTGCAGGTACGTGTGTGCGTGTGTGTCACTTAATGCTTTTATCGTGGCTAGCTCGGGGAAGCTCAAGTAAGGATGATTTAATGTATACTTTAAGAGTAAGAATTGTCACGTGTCGCTGAATCGAATTATTTAGGTATATTTTTATCTGATTTCTTTTTTCTTTTTTTTCTTTTTTTTTTTGTCTCAATACAGGGGGACAGTTCATATTTTATTTTATTTTATTTTATTTGATTTCCTAGTGTTGGATATTAAAATGTTTTTTCTTTTTTTTTTTTTATGAATTTGACGAAAAATCATTTTATATCATTATTGTCAATTCAATATGATCAAATGTTTGTAAGTGGAAACATATTTTTTAGGTATCGTAGGGAAATTGGACATTAAAAAGAATTAGAACTTAGTTTTGATTAATTGGACGTTTCGTCCCTTTATTGGGACTTCTTCAGCAACTTAATCTATAACGTTCAGTGTCTTTTTCATTTGAGCAGACATACATTCTTGTAATATTCGAAAAACTAAACATCTAAACTTCGTTATATCTTAATCCGTTATATTTGAACATTCAAACAAAACTTTAAAATAAAAGGACGAAACGTCCAATTAATCAAAACTAAGTTCTAGTTCTTTTTAATGTCCAATTTTTCTACGATACTTATTTATTAATAATTTTATTTTTGGACGAGAGAAATAACTAATTGAATATTTTTTATGGTTATTTAATTTTGAAAAATTCGCTATACTTCTGGTGGGATTTCATTAAATTCTCGTGGATGATCTATAGATGTAAATAATTGTTCTCATTTCGGTGTCGCCTTTTTCTCGTATCGTCGAGTTTCAAATCGCAACGATACTAAAGAAGTTTTAAATTTAAAAAAATGAAAGAAAAATATTACTTAAGAGTACGCAAAATTCTCGATATATAGTCTCGAACTCGGTGTTCTTAACGCTGTGTGAACACATACTTGAGATTTTTCCTGGATTCTTTGGAGTGCGCGCGGGCGTACATGGTTCACGAGCAAGAGAGATTTACCTTTGACCGTAACGCGAAAGGAATTAGAGTTAATAAATTCCGAGCGTCGTCTTTTGAGTGTTTTTCCCTCGTATGTGTAACGTATAACATATATATATCATCCTTTCTTACAAATATACAAAAAAAAAACGATAGATAAAAAAAGAAATAAAATTGGACAAACGATAGGTAATTCGTAATCCAACAAATGAAAAGTATACAATTTTTGTCAAGAATTATTTTTTTATTTATCTCTTGTTTTTCTTTTCGTTTTTGTTTTCTTATTCGCGCGCGTAGATTTCTTTCTTTCTTTTCTTTTTTTTTAATTTTAATTTTTTCATTTTAATTGTTTATCCTTTTTCTTATTCTCTTCCTCGTATAATTTAAATATTTTTAAATAATATTAATACATAAATTAAGTAATAATTTAAAAATTTTGCTCGTAACCTATTGAAAATATTAATATTCCTTTAAATGTTATCAATTTTTTGTTTTTACATAAATTTAAGCACAGTATGAATAAATCTCGTATAAAATATCCGACGTTAAAAACTAACGACCTGGTATAATTTTACATCGAAAAGATATTTATCTAGCATGGTTGTGGGGAAGGGGGATTGGGGAGGGAGGGGGTAGCTTACCCGTACATAACGTAGACGTAAGATCGTTAAATGCAGAAGCAAGTAAATAAAAAATTCACGTTGGTAGTAACAATGGACCCTTTTATCCTCTGTGTAACAAAGGTCAACTTGTTGTTCGATTTTCTTTTCTATTTTTCGATTTTTCTCCTTCTTCTTCTTCTTCTTTTTGACGAGAATGTAGGACACGGTGGTACGCCTTGCTTTGTAACATGTCAAGCTTGAAGAAGAAAAAGAAAAAGAAGAAGAAAAAAAAAATGGTCACAACGAAAAGGGATCGAATCATTGTTATACAAACTACCAGTAACCCCGTAGGAAAAAGGAGTGGGAAAGTTTGGAAGCTTCCTAAACTATCGGATTACTATCGAAGCAAAGAGAGCATATACTGACCCTTTTACTTTCTTCTAAGAATAGATAATCAACTTGACTCGGATTGTGATTTTCTAATAGATCGTGAGAAAGAAATATAACTGTAGTATTATTTTTCCAAAGTATTTGAACCGAGAGATAATGTATTCGATATGACATGAGATATAAAATAATAATAATATAAAATCAAAAATACAAGCTGTTTTTTACAGACTATGAGAAAGAAAGATAGATAGATAGATGTATATTGGAGGAATAATAGTTTCGAGTTTAGAATAAAAAAAAAACAAATCATATATACGCACTCTTGAACATATGCGTGCGTGCATGCATGTGTGCGTGTGTGAGTATGTTTGTCCATAGAAGAAACATATTCCATTGAAAGTAATTCTTCCAAGTTGTTTAAATTCGAAATGTCGCGACTCCCGTGCACAAGAGGATAAACTTTTCTTTTCGAACTTTCCACCTGGTTTGAGAAAGAGAAAGAGAATGAGAGAGAGTGAGAGATGGATGCAATGCTAGGAATCGATTCCGTCCACGCATCTAAGAAAGACGGGGACCGACCTTTCGAAAAGGGATTCACCGTATGTCCTTTCTATAAATCCGAACGAAACTTCTATTCTTACGGATTCCTTCTTTCCTCCAATAGAATGTAGTTCCTTCTATATGTTTTTTCCCTTTTTTTTCTCTTTTTTTTCTTTTTTTTTTCGTTAAAACGAGCACGCTTTTTTTGTGAAAAGCATATCCCCCTCTTCTCCCCCTTATCCTGTTATATTTGTCATTGGTTCAATGCATCGTCTTCGAAACGATCGTTGTTAAGAAATCGTAAAACTTGATTTTGATCCGAAGGTTTATTCTTCCTTTAAAAGAAAAAAGAAAAAAGAAAAAAAAATAAACAAAAAATAAATCTAATCGCTTTCAGATAGATAGTATATACATGATAAAGCTCTTGTATATGTAGAGTTTAGATTGGAAAATCGAAAATCCGTGTTTAGCGGCTCTTTGAAAAATCGTTGATCGTGGTGCTATGAAAATCAAGGACTTTCACGAACCATACCGAAGTGTTTATCGTTAACGGACGCGACACGGAGCTTCGAACGTGTGGCACTTTGCTCGTCGATCGTCCATCCGAACGTGGTGATAGTGTTGGTGATGGGTTATGGTGGTGATGGTAGTGGTAGGGTGAGTGTCCGTCGAAGGTGCTCCAAATAATGGACGGCACGAAAAAGGGACAACAGCGACCCGAAAAACGACGTTGAAAAGGATAAAGACTGGAAAGAGATAGGGGGGGTAGGCTTGGTAGAAAAGCAGTGGCGTAGGTAAACAATACTGCAAGAGAAATGAATGCACGTCGTTCGTATCCCTTTGAAGGGTCCATCGTTTCTCGGGATTTCCATAATCTAAAGTCTACCCGGGCGCATGCACGTGTGTTTATTTGTTCGTAAGTATGCGCGCGTGTGTATGTGTGTATGTTTGTGTGTGTGTGTGTGTGTTATGATATTCGATGGTGTGTCGACCAGACAGATTTATCCGAATTCTCGAAACGCAACGAAGGACAATGCCAAACAACTCCTCTTCTCCTTTTTCTCTTCTAACCCCCATCCGGACCCCTACTTTTTAACGTTTGCAATTTTTTTTCTTCTCCTTCTTCTCCTTTTTTTCTCTCTCTCTTTCTCTCTCTCTGTCGGTTTTTTCTTTTTTATGATGTTTTTTTTTTTTCAAGCTCTCGAGGAATAAACTTCTCCCTGTCAGTTGGTGATGGTGGTGGTGCCTTATACGCCACCACCCACGTGTCAGACGAAGTCAAGTTAGTAGTATAAAGGTGAGGGCACGAAACACCCACGAAAACGGCCGTCAATCAAGACGAGAATTCCTCCTCTTGCTCCTCCTCCACCTTCTTCCTGCTTGAAACTAAACAAACGGCTGCTGTTCTCGCCGTCCCACGAGATAAAGTCCAGACGGACGCTATAATTGCGAATAAATAGAAACTGAGGACACGATAGGTAATGGTAGTGGTAGTTGTAAAGGTGTAGTAGTGGTGTCAGAGGGAAACAACGACTGAGATACTCTCTTATCCCGTATCCTCTTCCTTCTATTTTAGTCTTGTTTTTTTGTTCCTTTTAACATTTTCGAATTCACATCCGGGATAAGAGTAAAACGTAGGAAATAAAATAAAACATAAAAGGGAGAGAGTGTGTGTGTGTGTGTGAGAGAGAGAGAGAGAGAGAGAGAAGGAAAGATAGGAAAAAAATAAAAGAAATAAAAAAAAAGCTGGATCACTAGATAGATAGTTGAAGAGACTCGCAGTGATGTGTGGACCCATCTTCTTGTGAACAGAGAAAATCGAACGAAATAATTCTCACCGAAACGATACGACGTTACGTTACGTTACGTTACGTTACGTTACGTTAATGTTAACGTTAACATTAACGTTTATCGGACACGCGATTCGGTTTTTCTCCTACAGAGGAAAGCTTTTACTCAAGATTTGAACGATACTCATTTCCCCTTTGGTATTTCGATCGTTAACAGATATATACGCCGCCCTACTTTTACAATTCTATCTACGCGAGACATTAAATTCATCCAAATATTTCTTTCTTTCATTTTCTAATCATTTTTTTCTTTTTTAATTCGATATAATAATATGTAAATTTAACTTTCGTGATATACGCTAGTCAGAAATTTATCGATACGATTTAATATAGAAATTTTCAATTATATATTATAATTATTATTATTATTATTAGTATATATATTTATCTCTGTTATTTCCTACGAGATTAAAAAGAGAAGAAAATTCATTTATCAAGTTAAAGTTAATTTGTTATGACTTATAATCGATAAGATTGATAATATAATTTTTAGCTTATTTTATAATCGATATATTTTATTTGTATAATTTATTATTATTATTATTATTATTATTGATTTTGATAATATTCAATAATACGATCACAGTCCACTCTCTCTCTCTCTCTCTCTCTCTCTCTTATTCTCTCTATCTTTCTTCCTTTCTTTTTCACAATTTAGTAGCTCGTAATGGTTCCAAGAATTTCTCAACTAAAAGAGATAAAGAAAGAAAGAAAAGGAGTTAAAACGATCCTCTCGTAGCGCACCTTTAGTCTTCCCACTTTTTCTACTCGTTCTCTTTCGTTCTTCGTGATCTATGGTTTTCCTTCCCTTGGTCCCGCAACCCTTAACTCCAACCCTCATTTCCCCCGCCCCGCCACCCTCAACTTTCCATCGTTCTTTCCAGTGCACCGTCGAAGATCTTAACTCGAGTCGACAACGCGTTTCTACGGAAAGTACGAACGAGAGAGATCCACTTGTTCGTGTAAAGAGAATGTGGAAGAAAAAAAAGAAGATATAGAGAAAAACAACGGGGAAAAAGAAAAAGAATGGTGGCAAGATTGGGGCAGTGGGAAGGGGGGGGGGCGGACGGAATAAAAAATAGAAAGAGTTAGACGACAAGGAGGCATACTTTTTGATGAAGACAAACCGAGAAATAACAAAAAAAAAAAAGAAAAAGGGAAAAATTAAAGAAAGAGAGTGACAGAGAGACAGATAGATAGATAGAGAGAGAGAGAGATAGAGAGAGAGAGAGAGGGATTGTACGCGTGTATAATCTTTTTTTTTTTTTTCTTTTCTTTACTTTTTATCTTTGTTTTTTTTTTTCAAAAAGAACTTTCGTCAAGCTCGAACGCATTTTGCCGTGCCGGGGTATAAAAATAATTTTGCGCGAGAGATATAAAGAAAAAAAGATAAAAACAAGAAAGAGAGAGAGAGAGTGAGTGAGAGAGAGAGAGATACGTGTTCAAATAAACTTCTCGTCGCTTTGAACTCTCGAACGGTTTCGCGTGGATAATTTACACGGTTGGAAAAAGTTTTATAGAGACCGGGTGAGACACGGAAAAGGAGAGAGATAGAAAGAGAGAGAGAGAGAGAGAAGTAAATGGATAGATAGAGAGATAGAGAATTCTTCGACGGTCGAGACCGTAATTAAGCTCGGTTTCTTCTTCGCGTTGAAACTAATTAAAGCAAACTCGATACGTTGGTAGATCTCACTCTCTAACTATTTCATTCTATCTTTATTTTTCTCGAATATGCCTACCTATGAGATGAATTATGTTAATACAAATCTCGCAGGAACGTTGGAATAATCTTAAATTGTACGAATCACTGAAATTCTTCACTTTTCGTATACAAATATTATATTCACGCGTAAACTGGTTTATACACTGTTAAATCTATGCAATTATATAGATTCATTCAAATTCTATGAAACATATTTCTCTTTATTTTGTTATTATCTTTTCTCTCTCATTCACTCTCTCTCTCTCTCTCTCTCTCTTTCTTTCTTTCTATATCATGGATTATCTTATATAATAACCAATATTATTCTTCGTCTAAGGTCCATGAAAATTGTTTGTTTCTACGTAGCTTGGTACTTCTATAAGTCAGGGGAGTTGTCTTACGTCAGAGAAACGTCATCCTTACTACTACGTAACTGTCTTGTTTAAAATTCGAAATAGTAGTTATATTATCATTCGTACGGAATGAGACTAACGTTCCAAGAAATAGAATGAGATGAATTAAGAAGGATAGAAAGAATGACAAGAATGATAGGATAAACTAGTAGTAGTAGTAGTAGTAGTGTAGTAGTAGTAGTAGTAGGACTTATATAATGCCGGATATTAACACAGTTTCAAGATAAAGATAAAAAGTAATCGTTTTCTCCTATTCTTCGATGTCTCGAACTTCGAACGCTATACACGAACGTTTATATTATTAAATAGAGAGGAATATTGTATAATACTTTATGAAGGAAAATTAATAAACGAAACTTCGAACTTCATCGTTTCGCTTTGAGATGACTACGCTTCCTTTCTTGTTGACACGTCAATAGATCTTCACGAACAAAAGATGTGTCTTTAATTTGCGAAGATACTTTCTTAACAACGATGATAATAATAATAATAATAATAATAATAATAATAATAATAATAATAATAATAATAATAATAATCGACTAAAAACTTGTAGCAAATATATTCATAATTACGTTAATGTTGTGCGCTATACGAAAAAAAAAAAAACAAACAAAAAGAAAGAAAAATTACATTATTACCCGTTCAAAACCGCATCATACATTTATTTTCCAACCATTTTTCTCCATCTGATATACCACCAATAATAAACGTAAAAAATAATTAACGTCGCGTATAATACCAGGAATCATAACTTTCACGAGAAATAAGCATTTCTTTTATACCACCGGAGAACCTTCGTTATCTTCGCAAAATATTATACCGTTTCGACAAATATGAGACAACAACAACAACAACACAAAAACAACAACAACGAAAAAACATAAAAAGAAATGAAAAGGAAAATACAAAAATGAAAAAAAAAAACACTCAACATCCGTATATTCGAAAGTTATAATATTCGTATTGTTAGTGTGTTAGTAATAGAGAGAGAAAAAGAAAAAGAGAGAAAGAGTGAGAGAGAGAAAGTAAGTATCGAGACGATAAATCATTGCACCAAGATTGATATTGCTTCTGGTCACACAGCATCTACGCCATTTGTCGATACATTCGATATACGAGCGTATATCTTCTCTCTACTCCTTTCCCCAACTATTTCTTATATTTATCCGCCGCCTTTTCCTCTCTCTCTCTCTCTCTTACACACACCGTGTCTCTATCTCTTTCTTTCTTTTGATACGCTGGTCGTCCCAGTACGAAACAGGCTGCTCCCATCGGAACCACGAAATCACGTTTCCGTCCGGCAACTTTTGCTCTTTCGAAAGTTGTTCTCTCCCTCTGCGGTAGACTACTGCCCAGGCTGCTGCTACTTGCTTTCCACCCTTCCTACCCTTTCCTTTCTTCCCCCTCTTCCCCATCTTCATCCAGCTCTCTCTTCCACTCTCATCCTTCTTTCCTTTTCCTTTATACCATTGATGTATATATATATATATATATATATATATATATAGTTTTCCTTCTTCTTTTCTCTACACTTTCGCAAAAGCGCTACCCCCGTAGAAAAGAATTGTTCGCGATAAATCTTTTTACCGATGGCCAAGCGATTTACTTACCTTACCCCCTCCTCCCCCATCTTCCCCCACCTTCCACCACAAGCTTCTTCTTCTGCTTCCTCTTCCTCGGTGAAAAATTCTCGATCAAACTCAATCATTTCCATTCGAATGGCTCGCACGTACTTTCGAAACTGTGACTTCCTAATCATCGAAACCGCTAGATGCTACACACGTCCGTACTACGAAAAGCGACGTACAAACTCTTACTCGATAAGAGAGAAAGAGAGATAGATAGATAGATAAAATGAGAGGGAGAGAGAGAGAGAGAAAAAGAAGCTTTCGAAAATATTGTTCTCAATTGAGAGAGGATGATGATCGAGTGGTTTTCTTTTATAGATTGATCGCTTCGGTATTTTTCTCTCTGGGTATTCTGTTCGTATGTTGTGTGTGTGTGTGTGTGTGTATTTTTTATTCTTCCGTTATTTTAATCAAGTTATAAAATCGCAATTGGTTAGGATAGATTATTTTTGAGAAAATTAATTTTGTTTTCAAGATATTTCCTTAACGTATCTCACTGTTTTTTTTTATATATTCATTTAGATGTCACATCAAATTGGAAATAGTAACATTTTTGCGAAGAGATCATTTGGAAAGGAAAAAAAATTAGAGAAAAATAATAATTAGACGAAAAATATGGGTAGAAGAAAAATCGAAGATGGGTGGAGGGTTTGGGAGGGATAATGTTTTATGGCTTCTTATCCTCGAAGGTCGTCCTACGGTCCAAGGGCACACCTTTCAACAGTTCCCTTCCACGTGACCTAAGAAAATCGAGCCGCTTTTTGGACGTCTCCCTTTACGTCGTCCGATCTTTCGGCAAAGTACATTACCGGACCCTAATGGTCTTATCTATCCGGAAGTCTTTCACGAACGTGTGTGTACTTACGTGTAAAAAAAGGTGAAAGAGTATAAATATGTGTATGTATGTATATATATATATATACATATATATACTTAGATATGAGAAGGTATCGTATCAGTCATATCTTGTAAAAAGATACGTTGAATCCTGTAAAACGTTGTCGCACACACTCACACTTGACTTCATAAATAAAGATTCCCTCGCACGGAGTCGTATAAGAGAAGCTTTTTAAAATCTTCACTTCACAGAGAGAATGTGTAATACAGAATGAGATGAACTAGTAGAAGTATAGAAGATGTAGAAGCTATTTGAAAGAAAGTTTTCTTCGTTTCTTCTTTCGATATTCTATTAACTTTGATGTGGAAAACATTTTATGTATCGTCTATTTTCAATCTAAAGTCATTAATTAATATTTATGCTAATCTGAGTTATTTTACTCGTTAGAGAAATTCGTAATGGAAAATATTTAGTTTGAGAAAAGTATGGTTTTTTTTCTTTTTTAATATTTTGTATGAATCAAGAATCACTTTTCTTGGATTTTTTATGAAATTTTAAACAATGTTAGTTAAATAAATCATTTTAAAACAAAAGTGTAGTTAATGATGATATATATGTATCAGTAATTATGATTGATTGTTAATCAAAAAATTGGAAAAATGAATTTTATGTGATTTATTTGATTTTAAAAGTACATAGATTACAAAATAAATCATAAAATATTGTTTTAAAAATTTCTTTACTTACAATTAGTCTATTGTCATAATTGCCGATACATACGATAACAAGTTTAGTATTTGATTTCTTTTTAAATATTACAATAAATCTTGTTTTAATCTCTGAAGTATATTAATCGATACAATAAAAACTCTATTGTTCTCCAATCTCGATAAAATACGCTAATTATTTATCTACATTTGTTTTGATATTTTTCTTCTTACTATTGTTTAAATAAAATAATATGATATCGTAAAAATCGTTCTCGTTAGTTGGAAACAAAAGAATAAAAAAAAAAAAAAAAAAAAAGAAACAAAAATAAATAAAGAAAAATCATAATATATTAAAAGAGGAAATTAAATTGGAGTATACTTCTTTCGAAAACTAACTTCGCATTTGGTAATGCGAACGAATCGATGAAAGTTTATTCTCCCCTTTGGCTTTGCCTTTCCATTCAAACTATTTTTTCTTTCTTTTTTTTTTATGATCCAAGAGATGCCACATATATGGAAAAAGTCAAGCGTATACAAATCTGTGTACGTGTGCATGTGTACGCGTAGATAAAGACACATACATTTCGATAGAACTCGAAGCAGATTGAAGTACCCGCACTTAAAACCGTCGAGGATCGTTCGCGTATGCGATTTACATTCGGATTTACGGTAGGAGGTTAATGCATCTTTTTCAATGTAATAGTAATGATAATAATTATTATAGCGAATGTTCAACGAGAGCACGTCGCTCGAAATGCTTTACGTTCAAACACGAACAAAATGTTCGCCTAATGAAATCTTTCATTTATTAGCAATGATTTTCCTGATAATTATAAAACAGAAAAAAGTCAAGTAATAATATAATAATTATAGTAATAACAATTTGACCGCTGGAAGAACGAAATTTCTTTCTCTCAAAAGAGAGAGAGAGAGAGAGAGATAAAAAAAGAAAAAAAATATTATTCTTCATAATCGTTTAATTCCCCTTATTGCGTTTCGACAACCATCTGCCATGAATTCGACCACGTATATAACATAAATGAAAGATGAACCGTCAGAAAGAGATATAATTCTCTACGGATTATCATCATCGTATTAGAAGAAAAAGGGAGATGCAACGAATATAATAAGTCTTTCTCTTTTCCTTAGTCCATCTTACTATGATTTTTCGTCCCAACGACCATACTTACTTTTCCCCCTTGGTCCATCATCATCTGCTACTTCCTTAAGATTTTCCTAGAACCCATAGTACACTCAGGGTAGTTGTCTCGTAACAAAAAAAAAAGATAATAATTTCAACGTCCGGTCCGTTAATAATGTGTCTGTCCTGTTCGTAAAAATTCTATTACTATAATAACGATTTTTACTCTATGAAATAAACGTATTTACTTATTTTTATCTTTATTATTATTATTATACATTTCTTTTTCTCCAAATCTATTTATAAATTACAGAATATTTTAATTAAAAATATATTGAAACAGAATAAATTTTTTCAATCATTATTAAAATATGAATTTTTTCATAAATCCACGTATAGTTGTAATAATCTCTAATTCACATTTAAATTAAAATAAAAAAGAAAAAGAAAACAAAAATAAGAATAAAATCAAAGGAACGCGTAATTTTCTTTGCGAAATTTTTCATTTCCTTTCTCTTATTTTTTTTTTCTTCTTCTTCTTTCTTTCTTTCTTTCTTTCTTTTAAGGAATTTTAATCGATGTTCGCGCAAAAAAATATTCGTATGGGTTTCCAATTGCAAGAGAAAGAAAGAAAGAGAGGTCTTTCAGGTATCTTTAGAAATAGTAGATGCTATCATGGAGATGCGATCTAATATAAGAGAAAACTTTCGGAACACTTTTAAAGTTTCCCGAAATATCCGGAGAGAAGTAATCGCATTCGTGAAAAGATCTATGTTCATCTACAATTGAAGGACGAAGATTTGCAAGCAAGAAAGCAAAAGAGCAAGCAACCAGGAAAAGGCAGATCGGTACTACAGCTTCTTTGCTTTCGTTAACAGGAAACCCGATACGTTTTAAAGGCAGTATCTCGTTCGAGATATCGAAAGAAACCGTACAATATGATGAAGTCTCTATTTCTTTCTATGAAAACGAATCGTCGTCGTTTAATTATTCTTAATAAACTGAATAACTTATATCGATTCGAAATATTGTCTTGTTTATGTCATTTCAATCTGCACCCATTGCACGTTATACAATTATAATATATTATATAGGATACGATTATTTAATATGGAAATGATTCTACGTCAATAAATAATTGCAACAATATCTAATGGTGTAAATTTTTCATTATATAAATATTTTCCATTTTTTTTCTTTTTCTTTTGTATAAAACCATAAAAAGATAATTAAATATTTTCATTGACTCGTCGCAATCTGTCTAACGTAATCTATATATATATATAAAGTTCTGGTAAATATTTTTTATACTAAAAGTGAATAAATTTTAATGAAACTTATATTAAATTAAAGTACACTCTTTTGTCTACGCGTAGAGTACCATTTCGAGTTATAAATCAATCTGCAAAGGTTCATAAAATGGCAAAGAATGCGATGCTGCAAATTTTTCCTACTTTGCCATTCCTTTGAAAAGTTTCGGCAAATATTTTTTATACTAAAAGTGAATAAATTTTAATAAAACTTATATTAAATTAAAGTACATTCTTTTGTCTACGCGTAGAGTACCTTTTTGAATTATAAATCTATTTGCAAAGGTTCAAAAAATGGCAAAGAAAAGTTGGCGGATCAGGCATTGTTCACATTATCGGCCTAGGTTCCAAACCTCCCCCGGCAATGCTAACAATGCCTGACCTTAGGCAATGTGAACAATGCCTGATCCGCCAACTTTTCTTTGCGGTTCTTTTTTTTGAACCCTTGCAGATTGTTTTATAGCGCGAAAAGATACTCTACGCGTAGACAAAAGAGTGTACTTGAATTTAATATAAAAATCATTATGATCCGCTTGGTATAAGTATAAAAAATATTTGCTGAAACTTTTCAAGGAAGTTGCAAGAGTGCACAATTTACAGCATTGCATTCTCTGACATTTTCTGAACTTTACATGCTAAATCTATAACTCGATATGGTATTCTATGCGTAGACAAAAGAGTGTACTTTAATTTAATATAAGTTTCATTAAAATCTATTCACTTTTAGTATACAAAATAAGTATCAAAACTTTTCAAAACAATAGCAAAGTTGTACAATCTACAGCATTGCAATCTTCGATATTGTGTGATCGTATGGCTGCGTGTGTCTGTGTCTGAGAATGTATTCTTTTCAACGTTGTTCAAATATTAATTTGATATTCTTTATAGAATATCAAAGTATTATGTTCGATGCCTAGGAAAAAGTGGAAGAATTTTTCAATTTCCGACTTCGTCTGAAGGCTCTTTGCAATCATATTAATGGCAAGGAATTACTAGCAATGACTAAATTCCGGTTTTGACTGTAACATATATATATTCATAGATAGTACATATATTTCATAGATGAAAACTGAGAAAGAAGAAAATCGTTTTGAAAGTTTTAGTTGGAAAAAGTGATATGTAGTAGGAAGGTAATCGGTGCGCGTAGTTGTAGAAATAAAAAAAAAAAAAAAAAAGAAAAAGAAAAGAAAAAAAAGAGAGAAAAAGTAGCTTTTTCTTTTCTTAACGACGTTCTCGAAGCTAAAGATCATTATCGTGAAGGTTTCTTCTTCGTGGATTTTCTGTCTAAATATATACCGGAAGAAGGGGGGGAAAAAGGAAACGTGTGTACGGGTTCAGGTAACTTGACTATATAAACTATCTTTCGTCTTACCCTTTTCTCTAACGAAAGAATTAGCGAATAGCTAGGTAGCTAACTCGAGTAGCTAGGATGTAACATTAGCCTGGATAACTTGAAGTTAGGACAAAAAAGAAACGACGAAAATTACACACTTCCGTTCTATCCTTCTTCCACTGTTTATCTTGGGAACGTTTTAACCGTTGAAATAGTGAACGAGAACGTACTTCGTCAACATTGTTAATGTCACTTGGAAAGAGTAAAGATTCCTAGAGGAATCGCGAAAAACGAGAACCGGTTCTTTCTATTATAAAAGAAACTCTATTAACTTGTCATAACACATTTTCATTTTTTTTGGTATCTTCGTTTAATATCATCCAACAATGATGAAGTATTAATGTATGTATTAATATTTCAAAGGAAAAAAATATTTCCTCAACTATTCTATGATATTATCATCATTATCATCATCATTCATTATCGTCATCGTTGTATGTGTCAATACATATGTAATATTTATTTAAAAAAAAATATAATATTAAATATAATATAATATTTTTCCACGAATTATATATATATTTGTATTTATATTCGTTGACAGGTAATTCGTTGACGAAGGTTCGGTTTATGCACTGTATACCTTAGCTGTAGTTATTATAAATCCGAGACAGGTAAAATGTAAGGAAAAAGATGAAGGAATGCATTGATTTCGTGCACCGGATATATAAACGAACGTGAAAGAAGAAACGTTGGAAAAGAGGAGTATCAACGTTCTACATAGACAGCCAGACGAGATGCAATCTCACGTAAACTTTCTCTTTCTTTTTTATACTCGTACACATATATATATACACAGTCACATACACACATTTTTTGCAAGTAAACTCGTATACTTTTCCATTGCTGTATCTCTTTACCCATACATTTATTACATATAAAATACGTGTTCTTATTTCGTGTAGTATTCGTCTAGTTCGGTTCAAGTAAATTTCTCCTCCTTTCAATAGTAACTTGCGAGTTCTGTTCCCATGAAATATCACCTTAATGGTCGTTGTGGTAATAGTTATGGAAAACCACGTATTACTCGTCTAATACACTTGATATCGTTATTATACATATATCAAAACATATATATATATATATACACGCAAATAATATAATATTAAACATACGTTGTATATATCATTACGTCATAACTTTGTTCCTTATTTCATTCTTTCAAATTCATATATCCAATGATTTATTTATCTTAAAAAAGATTTATTCGTAGAGTTATATATACATGGTAACGTGAATATACATAACATTTAATGCAAATCAGTGATACGAACCATATGCGCAAGTAAAAGGGAGAGAAAAAAAAAAGAGAGAGAGAGAGAGGGAAAGAGAAAATAGAAAGAAAAAAATCTATTGGATTTGCTTTGATTATTAAATTGAATTTACCAGGAAAACCGACTCTACCGTTCTTGTGGATGAAACGAAAGATCAATTTACATTGAAGTTGAATGAATACTTCGAATACTCACTAAAACTCGACGAAAAAAGAAAAAAAAGAAAAAAAAAGTAAGAAAAAAAGAGAGAGAAAGAGAGAAAAAGAGAAGAAGTACGATCGACAAGAATATTTTCGAGGTATGCTAGGTTTTTCACGATTACATATTAATATCTTATAGATATATATATACATACCTATACGAGTATTATATTTAAAATCGTGTTTTATCTAATAATAAAATGCATTATGATTTATATAACGGGTGAAATAACAAGAAGTTAGTGGGATGGAAAAGGAGGAGAATAAGAATAATAATAATAATAATAACATCGTTGAATAGGATAAGATATACGAGGTATGAAGGTATGAAGGTAGGAAGGAAGGAAGGAAGGTGGAGGGTAAGAGAAAAGTACTTTGGAAGAATGAAAGGACACAGTACCTAAAGGTGAGACAAAGCGATTAAAACTAAAGTTTCCTTTGAGCTTTGGTGGCGGGCATCCTTTTGGCACGGTTGGAACGAGATAACGTAAGAGAAGAGAGGAAAGCCACTTATAGTCATCGTTCTTAGCCACTCCCATGTTACCTTCGTAGTAGTAGTAGTAGTAGTATTAGTAACATCCGGCCAGTACACTAACAGCAGCACTAACAACAGGAGCACTACATGGGGACCCTAGCAGAACCTTTGCTTTGCTGCGGCACCTTGGACCAACGTCGACGAAACTGTCCATGGTGTTGTCGGTTGTTCGTCCCATCGACGAATAACTAGTAAACGAGATAGAAAGAGATAGAGATAGATAGAAATAGAAGGTGTGTATGTGTGTGAAAGAGAGAGAGAGAGAGAGGATATGGGACATGGATGTTAGACAAAGTAGAAGTATATCCTCTGTAATTAGCGTCTTCTTCTTCGTTCGGTACTTTGACCGAATCCTAAGGACAAGGCAAAGCACGAAAACAGATTACTACCTTCGTTATCCTCCCACATTACAAACCATCGTTCCGTTCCTTCTTCTTCTTTTCCCTTTTTCCCGTCGAAAATCGATTACTTTCAAAGCCAAAACTTTTGTCCCTTTTTCCATTTTCAAAATCAAAGCCATAATCTACGCCATGAACGCAGGAAAATTGGCCCAAAATTATACGGGCCATCACGTAACGACCACGATCAAGGGTAGTGGAAAAAGTAGTAATAAACTGAACAAGAAAAAATAAATAAAAAAGCAACAACTATATATATATGGAGAGAGTGAAAGAGAGAGAATGTGAGAGAAGAGACGTGGGAGAAAATCCAATCTTTGTTCGCTTATGTGTCTGCCGACATAAATTCGTTTGGCTGGTTGATTTTTTTTTTACTTTTTACCTTTCTTCTTTTTCTTTCTTTTCCCTCTTATTTCTTTTCTTCTTTTTCCGAAATTAACGAAACACCATGCGGCCATGACAATTACAAGGACAAATCAAATGCTGTCAAGGATCGTGCCGTTGTTAAACTCGTCGTGCTTTGCTCGTCCACCGTAGGTAGGTAGGTAGGTAGGGCTCTGCTTGAGGACTGAAATTACGAGGTCTCGAGAAGCAAAAAGACAAAAAAAAAATAAACAGAGACAGAGAAAATATATATATAAAGAATGAGAAAAAGAGAGAAAAAGAGAGAGAGAGAGAGAGAGAACAACGTCGTTAAGCCAGCCGTTGAATTTATTCGGTCGTTCGCCTTATCCTCGGTCACCAACGAGTCACCCAACGCCACCACCCATCCCTCCCCCCTCTCCTATCCCGTTTCCTTTCCCCTCTTCTACCCCTTTCTATGTTTTCTTCGCACGCCCACGATTCTCCGTTACGTTGCGTTGCATTGCATCGCGGGGATACATCTACTACCCCGGCCACGCTTGTTTGAGTTTAACCATCCCACCCATGCCCTCCTACCCCTCACTACACCCCAACCCCTCGATTATATACAAGAAGCTACCCGAGTACGAACTCTACTATACGCCTCCCCCATTCAACTTCATACAAGTGCCGCCTATTTGGATCCCTATCCACTTCTGTTTACAGTCTACCGGTACACCTCTCTATCTATCTATCTCTCTTCCAAACCTCCCCCCCCCCACCTCACCCCTTGTACTCCGTTAACCCCTTACTCCAACCTTGTCTTTCTCTCTTACTCTCGTTTACTTCCTCTTACGTTCGTCGAAGCCAAGTCAAAGTTCTCGAAGGACCGAGTAACTTCGTGACAAGGGGGAGATAGAGAAAGAGGGAGAGAGAGAGAGAGAGAGAGAGAGGGATCATTGAAAGAGAACTTGAACCCTGGAATGGAGAAAATCAAGCATTACGAATGTATTCTCTTTCTCTCTCAGCCTCTTATGTGATATCAGTATTTCCTTCTTTTCTGTCTTTATCTTTCTCTCACTGTCAGTCTCATTCTCTCTCTCTCTCTCTTTCTCTCTTTCTCATTCTATCTATCTACTTCTTTATTTATTTATTTCTTTCTATTTCTGTAAGTTTGTCTCTCTCACTCTCTCGCTTGATTCACCGGCTGCTATGCATCTGCCGTCACCGTGAGTTTCGGTTCTCTGCCCTTATACCGCGACACATCCCTTTTGCAAGCTAATCCCTAACTCTCCCTTATCCTCTCTTTTGGTTGTACTCGTCACTCTCCTTTGGATAACACACCCGAAGCAACCTACAATGATGACGACACTGAAATACCGAATAACTATCGTTCCGTAAAATTCTCAACGACGACGTATCGATTAGCTTTAAATTCGATCATTTGAATAATTCTGACTACGTGTAATTTGTTATAAATAATAAATTATTGAAGTATAAAATTATTCGATTGTTAATCGAGATAGTAATCATCGAAAAAATAATCTTGGAAGAGTTTAATATTTACACATAATAATAATTATATAATAATAAAAAGAAAATGATATATTTTGTAAAGTATATATATTTTGACGTAACCGTTTGGTAAGATTATAAATTAACGACAAATATATCAAAAATAATACGATCCACACGACTCTATATATATAGTGCAATGAAATATAATTAACAATAACGAGTAATATTGATTAATTGTTCAATCAAAGTTTATCTTTGTTATATCGTCTGATCGATTGTATTAAATACCAACAACAATAATTACATGGTTGGATTAAAATGAAAACATTCTACTATATATATATATATATACTCGGGATATATAACTTTAATCATCCCATTGTTTTCTATCCCCGTTTTGTATATTACGTTTGATTCGTAATCAAGAGAACCGTTCGCCAAATAACATATCTATTCTTATTATTTTCCCAAAACCCTTCTCTCAAACCATCCCTCCCTCCCTCCACCCACTTCCACCCTCTTCCGCCCAACCCTTTTTTTATCGATTTATATTTTCACCCGTTGCGTCGTATATATCATTTATTTCGCATGTCGCGTATTTAAATAATCGTTATAGTCGTGATGGTGGTGGTGATGGTGGTGGTGATGGTGGTGGTGATGGGGCGAGGAGGTGAAGGAGGGTGGGGGGAGGACATGGATTATATATAGTAGAGGCAAAGTACAGGATGATAAGCATCGAGGATAGGTCGTTATTATTATACGGATTTAGTGTAGTAGTTAGGTACGAGGAGAGAAATAGATGTATCGAGGATTAATTTGATTAAAAGCCGGGCGCATCCGTCATCGTAAAGCGACGCGTAACTGTAATTCCATGCTGATTCGACGGGCCAAGAGTAATACCGTGAAAAGGGTTCAAATTGCGTAGCACAGCTAGCGAACGCGTTTGACACCACATAAAAACTTTAATTAAGTCTAATGAGCAGCCCCGTTTCAAACGATCCACGTTCAAGCTATGTTGTTCCTAGTTTATCGCTTTCAACCGTAAGAAGATGGAACGGGCATCGAATTATCGTGATTGAAGAGATATACAATGTTATCATCTGTCTCTCTCTCTCTCTCTTTTATTCCTTCTCTTTTTATCTTTCTATTGATGTATATTTATGTATATATGTATTATAATATTTATAATAATATCGTTTCTTACGTGACAACTTTGATGATTTAACTTTCGATCGATTGACAAAATTATTTTCATTGTTTTGTATTAATTACGTTGCTAGATATCAAAATAATAATAATACGTTATCAATAAATAATAGAACGTGATTATTATTAATTATATTTCATTTTATTCGAAAAATATAATATTATTGAAAGTATTCGTATAAACACGTATAAAAAAACATTTTCATAATTTTTAATAATGACTATTTATAATATTTCAAATTCAATAAATCATTCTAATATTGTATATACGCCATAACATAGAACGTATCAATGAATAATAATTCAAAGATGCCAGCAACAGGAGACTGATCGTATACGAATAAAGAAGAATTTGTTTGATTCATTCATACGTCTAGTAAAATTACAAACCGTAGGAGTTTGTCCATGTTTCTTGTCTTTATTATTGAATTATAAAAACATCTCGTTAGATTTTTCTTCGGCATTTTATTTGCTAAACACGGTGGGGGACGTTATAGATAGTATCGTCAAAGAAGAATATACAAGAGTAAACGGTGGTGAGGGGGTGGGGCGGGTGGGGTAGGGGGAAGGACTATATTCTACGAAAAATAATGAGGTAATCATGTGAACCCTTGTTTTTTTCTAACACGGTCCTACAACATTGCGTATCGTCTTTCCATCATAGTGTCCATCTCCCTCTCTCTCTCTCTCTCTCTCTCTCTCTCTCTCTTTAACAAGACGACCCGACAGTTATTTCAATCATAGTAGAAGGTATAATATACTGCGATTGTAAGGAAGGAAACTCGCCCAACGCGAGAGAGACTATTTTAAAAATAGAGATACACCGATATGAGTAGAACTAGGAAGGAAGAAAGAAAGAAAGAAAAAGAAAAAAAAAAAAGGAGTCATTATTTATTTTAGACTGGAATACTTATTTCTTCCTTCCTGGTAATAATTCTTTCACTTCGTAATATCATTGTGTGATCTTAACATCTTGAAAAAAAAAAAAAAAAAAGCAAAAAAAAATCTAATACAAAAATACACATCGGAATTTTTGAATATAATAATTACTTAAATGTCTTTATATATTAATCACCATTGTATAGGTATGTATGTATAATTATTTTGTTCTTAGAAAATTTTTCCAAAAAGATTCTGTTTATTTCTTTGTGAAGTCGACATAGTATTACACGATTTTTCGAAAAGATCATAACTCATTCGTATACCAATCGTATCCATCGTTGTTTGACATTAACGATCGTACGATAACTAATTTTGTATTCGGTTTTTTTTTAACATGACTTAAACCGTTTACACATAATATTAGAATTATTTAAAAACTATCGGAATACACAACTCTTAAACGAAAAAAATAAATCCAATAACAAAATCGTTACTCAATAATAAATTATGATATTTTTCGATAGATTTTTGTATAATATAGGTATAACAAAATTTGTAAGTATTAAGGAAAGAAGAAAAAAAAAATACGATTGACTATGCTCGATAAAAGTAACTTTCTTTCTTTCTCTCTCTCTCTCTCTCTCTTTTTGTTTTTTTCAACAAGAACAACTCTCGATACCCAATAAAACGTAGATTTGGAGAATCGATAAGACAAAGTCTAATTCTCGTGGCTCGTCTCGACATTTTCCGGATAACGAAGTCGGACCACTCGACGACGCGTATTATTATCAACCATAGACACATATATATATATATATATATAAAATTTTATATATATATAAAAAAAAAAATAGAAAGAGAAGAGAGAAAAAGTTTCTAGTTGGAAAGTGATGCGAGATCAGACACTGATCCGATATGCTTCTCGAACTCAATGAACGTTCGAAGCTTCTACTAGTGGATGCACCGATAATTAACGAAACGTAATGGGATTATTCCGCGACAACTCACCGAATGACGTTTATGAAGCGCGTGCGTCGTCGGTTCGTTAGTTATTTCTCTTTCTCATTCTCATTCTCTTTCTCTTTCTTTCTCTGATAGATACAAACAGACAGACAGACGGACGGATAGACAGAGAGACAGACAGACAGAGAGACATACATACAGTCAGTCACATGAAAATAGTCGTCTCTCGAACCGTCAGGTGGAATTGCGATTTTGCGTGGTACGTACTCGTCCATCAATTCGCCCACGCTCTCGTCGTTTTTCCATTTCCGCGTGCGCGGCAAAGACCTTTTCTCTCTCCCCGTACGAGAAATGAAAAAAGAAAAAGCGTATAAGGGAGAGAGAGGGAGGGAGAGAGTGAGAGAGAGAGAGAACGTGATAATCGACTTTTCGTCTCCTAAGCTATTCGCAAAGAGGAAGTTTTTCAATTTCTTTTTTCTTCCATTCACACACACACACACACAAATTGCAATTTATTTATTATATTTATTTTCTTTTACGTGTCTCTCTTTATATAAATTTATCACTTTACTTAGACGAAATGAGGAAAGAAAAAAGAACATTGACGTATTAGAATAATACAAAAATTATTTAATTAATAGAAACACGTTAATCTTTTTTTACGATTATGGAAAAAAAAAATAATAAAAAACCAAACGCCTGCGATGAATTATATTCGTTCCCCCTCTCCCAAAATATCAAATTATTAATGGGACGAAAAATGAAGGTTTGAATATACAGGAGAAGAAAGAAAAAACGTATTTAAAATTATAATACCATAGGGACACCGATTAAAACGTGCACCGAAACGAATTATACCAAGTCGAGTTAAAATACAAGAATCCATAATAAATAGTTCAATACTTGTCGTAATTTTGAGCTATGCCGATCAGAGTCAGCTGCATTGTATATAATATATATCATCAATTTCACGGAACATTCTTGGCATAGTCGAAAAAATGAAGTAAGTAGATGGAAGAGAAAAGGAAGCAGGAGTAGTAGTAGGTTTTCCCCCATGCACGATAGGAGTAGGTGATTTTAATGACGTCAGGGTTGCGCCAGGATGGGAAGCGAATCGTAACGTTTTCACGGTTCATCCTACAAGAAGGATCTTCACGTTCCCCCTTTTTCCACCCCCACCCTATAAAAATTGCCACAAAAAAGGGAATGAGAATGGGAAGCAGAAAGAGACAGAGAAAGAAAGAGAAAGAGAAAGAGAGAGAGAGAGAAGGAAAGTACTCTCTCCTACGCCAAAAATAAAAAAAAAAAGAAAGGAAAAAGGGAGAGAAAAGGGAGAACCCTTCGAGAAAGATAGAGTAGACTGTGAAAGAACGAGGTATCCGAAGGGTGCGCATTTATATTGAAAGGGGCCGCTATGCGCGAAGAGAGAGAAAGAGAAAGAGAGAGAGAGGGGGTGTTTATTAAATCTTCCGTTAAAGGGAATGGAATTAATTTCGAAGGACATTTTTTATGCGCGCCGTGCGATCCGTGAAAGGCCGAGAGAAAGTGAATGAACGAAAAAGAGAGTGGGATGTTGAGAAAGGGTGTGAGAGAAAGAGAGAGTGAGAGAGAGAGAGAGTGATAGATCCTTTCATCTTTGCCGTGGGATAGATAGGAATGGATGTACGTTTGAAAGGACTAAGTTCGAAACGACAGGAGCGAAGATCGAAAGCGAATCAAGCCATGCGAGTAGTTCCGATAATTATTCCGGAGAATATGCGAAAGGGAACTGAAACGTTAGCGATCTAGAATGTATCGTTTCTCGATCTTTCGAAAGAGGAGACTCTCTTTGATCCTGAAACTCAAACTTGTCTCTATAACTATAACTTGTCTGTTAGATATATATACATATATATATATATATGTACATATATGCATATAAGTATATATCGATAAGTGATAAAATGAACGTTTACTGAAAAGTGAATTTAAAGATTTATTTAATGATCGTTTTAAAATGTATAAACGAGCTTAAAGGTTTCTTATATTATTTTGAAAAAAAAAAGAAAAAGTAACTAATTCGAAACTATAATATTTTGTTTATTTTTCAAATAATAATTTAATATACGATACGAAGTGATAAAATAAACGTTTACTAAAAAGTGAATTTAAAGATTTATTTAATAATCGTTTTAACATATATAAACAAACGTAAAGGTTTGAAAAAAAAGCAACCAATTCGAAACTATATAGCTTCGATATTTTTTTGTCTTTTTCAAATAATACTTTAATATACTAAACGAAGATAAGGGATACGATGAAAGGAAGTCTTTCGAAATGCATCTCGATCGTCGTAAGTTTTCTAACAAAATTGCATAAAGGAAAGAGAGAGAGAGAGAGAGAGGGAGAGAGAGAGAGAGTAAGAAAGAAAGAGAGAATATAATCGTCAGACGCATGAAGTCGATTTTAGATCGCGTGCTACTCGGAAGCGATTAATCGCACAGGAAGGATCAAGGATACGGATATATCCCTTTCTCCTTTCGGCACCTCTTTCCCGAAAGTCGCTTTCAACTACTACAACTTCGGGTACGAAAATCATTCTAACACGCGACGGTGAACCCCTCTCTTTTCTCTCTCATTCTTTGCTATCGGTTCCTATATATACATATATACGTACAGTATATATATATATATATATATATATGTTATATCTACTACCACTGTTATAGGACGCAGGACGAAAAAGGGGTTGGATCATTAACGACGGCGCGTTAAAATAATAATAACCCGATGCGAAAATAGACGGTACCCGACTAATTTTAGGTTACGTTGGACCATCGGTGTTTCTTTATTACCATGAAACACGGAACGATCGAACATGTTTCCTTCTACGTGGTATTCAATAATCCTTCAACTCGATCGTAGTCGTTTCGTCGAACTCTACCACAGTTATTTATTCGTACCACCGTGGTGCACGCGAATTAAAACTCTCATGGTAGTTGTTATAATCGTCTTCTTCTTCTTTTATTTTTTTCCTTTTTTTTTTCTTTTTATTATCTCTTTTTTTAAGATAACGTTTCGCGATAAGTGCTCCTTCAATCTTTTTTTTTTTATTACCTAAACGATTCTATGAACGTTTAAACACACGATTGCTATTAAATTTATATATTTGATTTGAATTATATTTATTTTTATATTAATGATATACACCAAAATATCCATCAAATTGATCTTAATTAATTCGATTTTATAAAAGTACGTAGATACAAAGTATATATCGAAAAAAACTAACGATTTTATTTTTAAAATAATTCATCCCTGTTTCATATCTCTACCAATTTTTTCGTTCCAAAGATATCGTTTTAGAAATATTGCTATTCATAATTCGTAATCGTAGAACATCTGTAGTAACGGTATTAGGAAAAAAAAGATAAGAAAAAAATCCAACTAACATCTGTTAGCTGACAACGTGATTTCCAGATAAAATTTATGTAGGTCGGTGCACTTTTCTAAGAAATTATATATATATATATAGGTCACTGGGTCAACGTATTAATTTTTTTTACATACGAATATTTCTATAGAATTAAGAATCTTAAATACACTTCAAACAAGAATCATTTTTAATAGACAGACTTTTTCTCTATCCTCTTATCGGATCGTTTAAATAATTCATCGACGATTAGATTTCGTAGGTTTGTTAAAAGATTTGATTTGAATAAGATTGTTAGAATAGAGAAAAAGATTTCTTTTAAATCAAGGGATTACAATAGAAACCACACACGTATACGATAGCATTACGTTGTTAAACCATATTGAAATGTTTCTCGAAGGCTTATTACGCGTCTACAAATGCGTATGAACGAATAAATGATGAATGATCGTGCAATATACTAAATGTACATAAGTATATATATATATATATACTTATATACATTTATACAGCTACCCAAAAATATATATATACAGACAGAGATACAGAGATGTAAACTGGAATATCGACGAGCACGTAATCCCAAGTTCGAAACGTCGATGAAATAGGAACAAACGAGGAACAAACGAGCATTGGGGATTAACCTAGGTTAGAGTAGGATGGCTGGTTGGGGGTGGGTAAAGAGGGGGGCCAGGGGGAAAGTATCTCTTTAAAAAAATACAAAAATAGCTAGAAAGGTGACAACAACTGGTATCGGTATATGTGTATATGTGTATATGTGTGTGTATCTGTTATATTTGTCATAATCGTTTCGTCATTTCGTTTGTCGTACAAGCGGATACTATTTGAAAAATGTAAGAGAGTAACACGGGTGAAAGGTGAGTGGATTCGTGTATCGAATAACGGCTTTTCTATTTTATTCTGCTACTACTACTCAAGCTCTATTTCCTTTTACCCCTTCTCTTTTCTATCGGCTTGGCATACGTTTTCAAACACCCTAGCAAGCAGCAGCAACCCCGCTGGGTCAGTATAGTTCGCGTCGCTTGTTGGTATCCCTTTGGCAGAGCAGAGCCCTTCCAGTTGAACGTAGGTAAAGCTAATACATAGTTAGTCGGACATAGTACGTGTACGAGAACTCTCTCTCTCTCTCTCCCTCTCTTTCACTCTCTCTCTCTCTTTCTCTCTCTACGAACGCGTTAACTTGCTTTCGTGAACGCGTCGAAACGTTTCACGTATAGTACGAGAAAGCTACACAAAGCTGTATATATACATGTGTATCTCACTCTCACTCTCTCTCTCTCACTCTCTCTTCGTTCATCTCTCTTTTCCTCTATCTCTATCTCTCTCTCTCTCTCTCTCTCTCTGTCTATCTCTCTTTCTCTCTATATCACACATATACAGGACACATAGAACATAGACCAGAGCCAGTGTTCTAAACGATTCTCTATTAAAGCGAATGGACGTTGATATCAAACGCTGCTAGGCGGCAACATCGGAACCGAGCCAACTCGATCGTTTCGTTTATTAGCTCCCTCTTTGGCCGAGTAGAAGGACATGGGGAATGGGTGCTGGTGTTTCACGTTGAAACGAATGACGGGTGTTCGATAGACGACTACCTACGTACGGTACAACATGACGAGCTTACTTAGTAGGGAGAAGGGGGGCCGGGGTGGTGGTAAAGGGAGGGAAGAGATCAAGCTCCGATCCTTCCCTCCCACCCACTCCTCCTCCCACGCCACAGAATCATGGAGACCATGGACGTGGTAAGCTCGTTGACTTCGACATTGTTCGTTGAAGTTACCGTAAAGGATAGGGAGAGAAGAGAAAAGGGTGGGTACAATGGTTGGGGGATGGGTGGGGACGGGGGTTGGGCGGTATCGGCGATCAACGGAGCTTTCACGGTAAGAGGAAATTCTTTCTCTCTTTCTCTCTCGCGTTTATCTGCTGAATCTCACGAGGCTAGAAGCGGAAACTCAGAACGAGTGGGAGGTAAAAGGGAGAAAAAGGTAAAAGAGAGACGGTGAAAGTGGGTGGGGGGGGGTAGAATCCTGTGAAAGGAAGAAGATGGTAAGAGAAAATGAAGAGAGGAGAATGAGTGAGTTTGAGAGAGAAAGAGAAAGAAGAAGAAGAAGAAGAGAGGGCGGGATATAAAGGGGGAACCGAGCGGACAGGCGGAGCAGGTAACGTAGGTTATTACGTGGCTCTTTTTCTATGGCGGACGCCCTTTTATTTCCAGCACGTTGCCGAGACACCCAGCAACGTCCTAACGCCACCAACGCCACCGACCTGCCACTATGATGATGTTTCCCGGTCGATCCTAAGCTTCTTCTTCTTCTTCTTCTTCTTCTTCTTCCACCTTTACTTCTGGATTGCCTCTGGATTTACAGGAACACGAGGAATACATCCATTCATTTTGCTTTGAACCTCAATGGTAATGTTATTGCATCGTTACCGAAGGTCGAGGCCATAGTTCACTCACTCACTCTCTCTCTCTCTCTCGAATTTCTCTATTTCCCTTCATCTTGAAAGGTAACCCTTTTGCTTCCAACCTTGTATCCGTAATCTTCTATCTGTCTGTCTGTCTGTCTGTCTGTCTCTCTCTTTCTATCTTATACGATCTGTCTTCGATTTTATCTCATTCTACAGCAGAACCTTGTATATATATATATCTTCATAAAGTTAGAATTTCGATATATTATAGTATTATAATATGATATCTCTCTCAAAGGGAACATTTTCTAATGGTTATATAATATATGTAACTAAACAACAACACTATATTATAAAAATATATTTTATATTACAGATTTATTTTCATATATATTATTAATATTGATTTATCTCTCCCTCTCTTTCTCCCTGTCTATTTCTATCTCTATTTCTTTTCTACATTGTCGATGAATTCTTGTACAAATCGTATAACGGAAATAAAAATAAAAAAAAGGAAACGAAAAAAAAACAAAAAAAAAAAAGAACCACTTCTCTCTCTCGACTTCTGTAATCTTTCATTCGATTTCATTTGAATCTAGGATAGATAGTCTATGGTACGTATATACATACATACATACATATACCTATTACATTTATTGCCGTGACCGGAAACATTGGAAGCATTCAAGATCAATCATCTTTTATCTTTCTATTTCTCTCTCTCTCTCTCTCTCTCTCTCTCTACTTCTCCTTCTTCTAACAAAATCCGATTCGTCCGTGATAATTGGTATTCCGAATTGAATTTCTCTACTCCCGCGATGCTTCCTAGCTAGCCCGTAGAGGCTATCGAAGGCGGAACGAATGATGGCAGTGGGAGTGGAAGGCGGTGGGGAAGGGGGTAGGGGGTGGTAGTAGGAATATAGGGTGGGAAGTAAATCGGGAACGATATTCTTTTCCTCCGGATCGCGTCCGTCGACCTCCTCGACGAGGACGAAAACGAGAACGAGAACGAGGACGCATTCCCGTCGCGATTCTCCGCGTTAAATTTGCCGAAGACTGCTTTGCAATTCAATGAATGAGAGGAGGATCCTCCAATCCTTAGGAGAAAGAAGAGACCGGTTACCAACCAGCATTTTATTTCCTTCTTTTTCCTTATCTATCCATCTCTTTTCTCTTTCCATTCCTTTTTTTTTCTCTCTTTTTTCTTCTTCTTCTTCTTCAGTTCTTTTGCTTTCTCCTCTTCTTCTTCTTCTTCTTCTTCATCTGCTTTTTCATTTTTTTTTTTCTTCTTTTACATCGTCGTAGAACGAAAACGACGACGTTATTCCTACTTCATTTTTCCTTTTCTTTTCTTTTCTTTTCATTTTCTTTTTCTTTTTCTTTTTTTTTCTTTTCTTCCCTTTCTCCATTCTCAAGAAACTATTCTCGATCAGTCGTGCGCGCGCGTATGAGAGGACATCGAAATTTGAATTTCGTGAAAATCATGCCCCGGCCTGCATTTCACCGCAGAAACGAACCCGAACAATCGAACCCTAGAAAGCTAGAAGAAAAAGAGAATGAATTGAAGGACCGAAGGGACTAGTAAACGTCATCGTATTCGACGACTTTTATCGAACCAACCCATTTTTTCCCCCTCTCTCTCTCTCTCTCTCCTCCTACCCTCCCCCCATTTCCCCACCCGTTTATTCTCAAACGCTCGTACGCCTCGTCTTTCCATCTTTTTCCATTCTCCGATGAAATAGTTCCATCTAGGAAAAACCTTAAAACACACACGTACACTTACACACACACACACACACGCACACCTACGATTTTTACGAGGACCAATGACGGATGGGAAGTATTTGATCATGCAATATGGTCGTATAAAATCGGTAATAAGAATATTTTCTTGGTTGTCGTGACCAAAAAAAAAAAAGAAAAAAAAAGAATATATCCAAGATAATATATTATATAATATCGATTTTTACTTGTCGAAAAAAATATATTTTATGCATGAAATATAATTTATAATAATAACGTCAATTAAATAACAAAAATTTAATGGCTTTTATTTTACCGGGCTTATTATTTTACTTTAGTGAAACAAAAGCTTATATAATATTTTAAAAGTGCAAATGTGCTTTCTAATGCCGACGGGAAGCTCTCTTCCTCTCTCTCTTTCTTTCTCTCTCTCTCTCTCTCTCTCTCTTCGAGAGTTAATCGAGCGCTTGCAATAATACCGCGTAGACGGAAATTGCTGGACTCAACTGGCTTTCGGCCTTACGATAGTAGAAGTAACGTGCATAGCACGTGCATTTGACGTTTAGCGTATAGTCTCTCTCTTACTTTCTAGCTTTCTCATAGTAGAGAGAAAGAACACGTGTCCTGAACGACGTACCACCTTTCTGCTTTCTCTCTCTCTCTATCTCTCTCTCTCTCTCTCTCTCTCTCTCTGTCTCTCTCTTTCGACTACTATGCAATGAGTCCGTTAATGTAGGAATTTCTAACTTTGAGATACCTTTGCAATTATTTTCTTTTTACCCTTAAAACAATGTTCAAATGTAATTGACTTTGTACGTAGAAATTGTGTGTTGTAAAAAAGAAAAAGAAAAAATAAAATAAAAAAAAAAAAAGGAAATAAAAAATAGAAAAAAATTCAATTAACGAAAAATCGACTCATTTTGCGATAATCTCGTTTAACAATAGAATAAAAAGAAATGAAATATAATAACGATTAAATTATCATCTATTGTTCGGTCGAAACTCATTAATTATACTTTTGACTAAGAATGACTTATTTAGCTTACATTGTTTAAAATTTCATAAGCAATTCAATTTACTATCCATTATTCTATAAAAAAAAAACTAAACAGTTGTGTGCGTGTGAAAAGCATTTAACAAAATGCATAATATTTCGAAACACGATTTTTTCGCATTAAAAATACGTTCGTCTAGCAATAACTGAGATTAACATAAATAGTTAATTAACAGGTTCCGTGTCTAACAGTGTTTCTGTTCGACTTTTCGTTCAAACCATTTGACGTTTTGACGCATTAAATAAATGAGTTATTAATATTTCGATACTAACCTTATATGTATATATATATATATATCCATTTATTATTTCTTCTCCGTGAAATATTTTGTTATAACAATTATTAACTACCACTCGTAGATGTTATTACGTTAGATTATATATTCAAACTAAACTTAATGTTACGTTATTAACGTTATTAACGTAATTAACGTTAATGAATTTTGATTGAACGTAAACGATATCTAATCTTGAAAAGAGAAGAAGAAAAAAAAGAACGAAAGGATATAAAAAAAAGATGACAGGACAAATATCGGAGAACAGGTTTTTGAAATTATACGAATACCCGATGGTAGACACAATGAGAGGGAGATAGAAGAGAAGGAAAAAAAACAAAGACAAAAAATGAAAGGGATGGCGGGAGAGGCTGACGGTGTGGGTGGGGTGTGGGGTGAGGGGTTATAGGTTAGGAATAAAAAAGACAAGTCAAAAGGGGAGACGGACGAGATAAGGATATTTTATCGACACCGAAGGTGTGATGGATCGAGATGATATTATTGCGTCGCGACGCAGAAGATTCGCGACGGCCGATCGAATACGTGCACGGTGTGTGGTGCACGTAGATAAGAAACCTAGGTGCAAGAAGAAGCTGCAGCAAGCATGAAAGTCTAGCGCGTGCTCGCGGCTGGACCCTTCGTGGATGATGCTGCGTCATGCATTAAGGGACCAATGCCGATTCGTTTTGTTCAGAATATAATACGTTCCTTTGCTCGTGTCGGATAAAGAGTAATCGAACGAGAAAACCGTTCGTGTTCCATTCACCCCCCTTCCACCACCTCCTCCTCTTTTCTTTTTCTTCCTTCCTTCCTTCCTTCTTTCTTTTCTTCATTCCCAGCCCCAACCCTTTTTTTTCTTACCATCTCCAACGTTCTTTTCTCCTTTTTCTTCGTTGCTTTCCTCGTTGAGTACCATTCGACGTAGGATAGACAGAAAAAGATAGAGAAAGGATTCTTCAACTACACCATGACTTGGCTCTCCAACTTTTTCCGTAAAACATTCTACAAGTTCCAATAGAGACGACTCTATCTATCCTTTACCTCGTGAACCTAACGCTATTATTGCTTTTTTTTTACAACTAACATTCGTAAGGAGTGTTTGTATTCCTAGAAGGATAATTATGTTCGTTAGTATGAACGTATTACCATTTTCTTTTAGTTCATAACTTTTTCATATATGTATATATACATGTTACTTATATATAGAAACGTAATAGGTCAATATACTTTTCGTAAATTGACGATAATGATGAGTCTATACAAGGAAGTGTAGTAGAATATTATAATTTATTAAAAAGATACTAAAGAGTTAGTTTCACCAAAGTTTCATTGACCTTTTCTCTATCTATTTTTCTTTACATCTCTACATATGAAAATATATATGTATATGTATATATATATTGAGTAAATCATTGGTTTATTTCTATACTTATACTATAGAACAATGGTAACAAGAATGAAAAAAGAAATATTGGATGGAATAGTACGTAACGACCAAGGGAGAAGTTATTTTTAGATGTAAAAACGTTGCAAGCAAGTATAGCAACGATGTGTATGGTATCGTTACAACACGTGTTATTTTCTCACGCATGTCATGTTACTAATCATCACAGGAATATTTTTTCGAAATATCGAAGATCCCTCTCTTTCTTTCTCTCACATATACGTACTTACATACATATATCATCACATACTTGTTTTTTTTTCTTTTTCTTCTTCTTCTTCTTCTTATTATTATTATTTCCTCAGTTACACATTCCTATTTTGCACAGAAGTGTGTATGCTTTCAACATCGATCTTCCCTATTCGCGTACTTCATCGATATTTTCGAAAGCCCATGCAAAACGACGTACGTTCTCCCTTCACTGTTATTATCGTTTTAGTTCACCTCTCGTATCTACGTGTTGATCGAACAAATAACATTTATCAATGTTCATAACGTCGATCATCGAACATTTCTAACTCCACGTTTCGTACGTAAACTCATCTAGACTTTGCCGTTAAACCTGTTACGAGTAATGTCATTTTCTACAACGGGAAAATTCGATTCGTCGATAAACGCGAAATCGATCGATCGATCGATAGATCGAAAACAAGATCTAGTTATTCTTTTTAATTATAATTATTACATTTTTTTGTTTTCATAATAATAGGATTTTTATTAGAAGTTTATTTTACTTACATCGCGTAAATTAATTTACGTTTTACTAAATTACACTAACTATTCAAATAATCGATTAACACGTATCGCTCATATTTGGGTAACGAGTATGCTTTTTTGGGGTGAGGAAGAGGTGTCCAAATATGAGTGACGTTCTTCTTGTTCAAGTTAAATAGGATTTTAAATTAGAATTTTCAAAAAATGAAATTTAATTGAACATGGATGGAAAATAAAAATATTAAAAATATACACACACACACACATTATACTACATTTTTTATTAATTTATATTTAGGATAAATTATATTAAATCGTAAAGTTTACGAGCACTGACAGTAGGATCCTATTTATTCATCGAATATATAATATTTTACATACAATATATATCAAACAAATATATAATCGAAATATTTCTCGTAATTAAAATGAGATAAGATAAGAAAAAAAGAAAAAATTAATAAATTTGAAAATTATTTAATACTAAGCTTAACTATAATAGAAAGGAATTCAAGGTTGAAGGATGACAAGCCCCGAGGCCAACATCAGAGGAAGATGCGTTGCGTTAGGGGGTTGCTTTTGCCTGGGCAGGTCTTTGAGCTGGACGTTGCACGTATTTTCATAGAAATACCGGAAGTGCCGTAAATATGACGGCGAGCTGCGCGACGAAGTTCCGCAAACTCCGCAAACCGTTTCGCCGTACCTATCCGGAACGTGCCTAATCCTCGTCGTTGCAGATTCGTCCGAGGATCCTCGGAGTTAATCCGTCTACGAGTTATCGCTACTGGTCCGAACTTCTAAAGCCTCGACTACTCCTCCATCCCTCCCACCCTCCCTTTTCCTACCACCCTTCTAAACCTACACCTACACCACCTGCCACCTCTACTCTGATTTAGGGTGCGATGGAAGCGATACAACGTTGCGTCTTTCTTTACGCAACTGGAAACCCCTTCTACCTTTTCCTCCTCCTCCTACCCCTCCCACCACTTTTCAACAATTTATTCAATCATAAACTATGAGAAACGATTTATCTTAATTGTATCTAATTTCATTTCTGTAATTGTTAATTTAATATTATTATACGTTAGAGAAATAATTAATTAACATTTTCGATAAAGGTTTATATATTATATTAGCGTATATATATACTTAAACGATAATATATATACACATTAACATTAAAACTATAATATAATAAAATAACGAGAAAATTTTATCGGAGACATATCATATTTTTATCAATCGATATTACGTTTTATCGTTATAATATCGTTATATTAATGGAAAATAATCAGCTTCGGGAATGCATGTAAATTCTACATAATATTTTCAACGCAAGTTCGTTTATCATCGTTTATATAAACATATAATAGAGTTTATGAAACATGACGAAATAATAATTAATCCTAACTACGATAAATTATGAATAAAGATTATTAATACAAAAATAATATAATAAATTACAAACGAGTATATATAAATATTATATAGAATTTAATTCGACGCGTATTTGAAAAACATTCTCTTTCTCTCTCTCTCTCTCTCTCTCTCTCTCTCTTTCTTTTTTTCTTTCTTCATGCTTGTAACGCACGATGGACACGTTTAATCTAGACGTAAACGACGATAAAATGAAAACGACATAGATAGAACGACGAAAAAAAGGGTGGGTGGGGGGGAGGGGTAAGGGGGAGGATGGGGTTGATTCTCGTTGTATAGTTCCGTATGCAGAAAATGACATCTGCACGCGTAGAGAGAGGGTGAACACGGAGTATGGTAATCTCGCGTGGGCGTTTGATGTCTACGATGAAGTAGTAGCGTTTGAAAAGTATCTGTGTCTATGTGTGTGTGTGTGTGGTACGTGGTAATTCTCCCTCGATCATCTCTCACTCCCTCTTGACCAAAGGAAAAAAAAGAAGAGAAGTGGAGTGAAGTGGAGTGGAGGGGAAGGAAGGGAAGAAATAAAAGGAAAGAAAATAAAA
>NW_014569648.1:0-16026 GCF_001313835.1 Polistes canadensis
TGATAGAGTGCTAGCGCTCAAGTAGTTTGCCAAAGAACGAGCAGTGAGAATGGCGGCGCCAGTCGTTGCATAGGATAAAGTAGAAATCTGCTTATCGACAGCAGGTCACTACAATATAGTTATGACGGGGACATCTATCAAAGAATACAGTATTCTTTGATAGTACATAATAGTATATGATATATTCTGTGTTAGTGCTAAATAAACGATTTTACTTTGGGATCGTCTCTTCTTTTTAAGATATTAATTATATCTTATACATTTTGTTTATTCTTTATTTTTTCTATGATTTAAATTTATTCTTATGTACTCAAACACAATATATATAATCAATCAAACAATCATATATCATTATTATTTCATTGATTTATTTTATTTAAAAAATATACATATATAGATGTCTCAATTCTATTCATTTTTATTTTTATATATTCGGACGACGTGATAAATAAATCGATATACTTTTTTACGAGATTTAAATTCTAATCATTTAGAATTTATGTTATAGATTCTTACAAAGAGTAAATAGGTTTATATGATAATTATATTCGTATTTCGTATAAAACAATTTATTTTTATTTTCATATAAACAAAAATTAAGAATAGTATTTAACCTAAAGCACAGTCAGACGCTCTGAAATGGAAAAAGCATTTATACTTTTTATCAATATTTTTAAGTATGGAAAGAAATGAGGACAAGTTTCTTTCACTTTTGATGTTTTTATACAATCGTATAAAGTATATGTAATACAACCTATTATTGTTTTCAGTTCACCCTAATTGCTCCTTTCTAAACAAGTATATGATATTAAAGATTCTATGATCACCTTTTCATACATTTTATTCTTTTTTTATAGTATTTAAAAAAAGATAACTTACTATTTAACTTCTATGACTAATGTTCTTTGTCACATATTAATGACAGTAAATGAATTTTACAAAAGAATCTCATTTCACTTTTTAAAGCTGAAGTGATTCAGAAAATGCATTAAACAATGAATTAAAAATTGTTAAAGTATTACAACTCTTCGTTTTTAGTTTTAACAGCTTTACCCTTACGGTCGTAGCCTTTAAGCGCATTAGTAGAATGCTTAGCAATATATTTAATAAAGTCTTCTAATTCTCTGCCGCCTTCATATTTAACAGGTTTATCCTTAGAGTCTTTTGGTGCCCAGAAAAGAGTTGGGAATCCTCTGACTTCGTATGGTGCTGGAACATCATTAGCTGTGGCATCGAACTTCACTATTTCAACATCTTCATTAGCCAATTTGTCTCCCAATTCATCAAAAACAGGTGCAAGCTTTTTACAATGACCACACCAAGGAGCATAAAATTCAATTAACGTATCTTTGTCATTATTCGTAACAATTTCTTCGAAGTTCTTTGCTACCGCAACTTTAACATTTCCATTATTATCTTCAGGAATTGGTTCAGATTTCAGATATGGTTCTAATTCTCCAGCTTCGAATGCTTTTACAAACTTTTCAAAGTTATCCAACGAGAATTCTTCTTTAAGAACAAATTTCTGGCCTTGTGCGTCTTTTGCCAGAATAACTGGTTTATCACCTTTTACAAAGTCTATGCCGAAATCATTCAATTCGTGTTGGAAGTCATCTTTGGAAGAAATGGCAAAATTGAAAGAAGGATAATCTTTCGCAACTTTGAGAATCCTGTTACGCCAGTAATTGGTACCCTTAGGATTTTTAACATAATCTACACTGTAGTAAGCAACAATCAATGGGTTTTTAAATTCCGCTGAGTTATCGCGAGTACGAACACCCACAATGCCAAAGCTGTAAAAAAAGAACATTCGCATATATTAATATTTCGTGTATTGCATGCATATTTTCAAAGAACATATTTAGATAATATATATTTACATATATAAAACAAAAATAAACTTACTAGTTTTGTGTGATAAAATTATGGACGTCGTTAATGGTATCACCATTTTCATATTTAACACTATTAGCCTCAAACTTGTTTTGAAGTAATTTTGGCCGATATAAGACAATATTATTCCTGGAAGAATATCAAAAATAAAATATATATTAACAATATTAAATAATAATAAAATTAATAGTTCATAACTGAAATATTTCGTACTCACTTCAAACCTTCTGTTTCTAGTAATTTTTTGGCAGACGTATGAGCAAATCTAACTTTTTCTCGGAGTTTCTTAGAGACAGCATGGAATGCAGCTGACAAAGGCGAATCATCTTTCTCAAAGTAACCTACGACACCTACTTCATTAGAATCTAAGAATGATTTTAGACAATCTTCGCTAACTAATTCTTTTGATGCTGGACCAACTTGTGCCTAGAAAAGTGGTAATGTCAGATAAACATTTATTGACGTATGTATTTATCATATCTGCTTAGATTAAATACAAATAATAAATTACCTTCATATATTTAACAATGCCAGGTGCTTCTCTGGGTCCATTGTAATCTCCAACCAAATCACCATTTGCAAAAATTTTTAATGTAGGATATCCACTGACAGAATGTTTGTTACATGTTTCTTTTCCACTTTCTGTACAATCAACTTTAGCAAATGTGATTGGAGGATCATTACCTATAAGAAGTTCAGCAGCTTTTGCATATTCAGGCTTTAAACGTTTACAATGTCCACACCTAAAAATAAAAAATATTATGGTTTACAATCAAGCAAACAGAAGTAATTAATTTTACTTTTTTTCATTGGGGGAACAAAAATGTATACACACAGGACAATGGATAAACTTAAAAATAAAGAAACCGATTAAATAATGAAATCATTTTTCATTTAATTTATTTAATAAAAAAAAATGCATATTTATGTCTTGCCAAATTTGATACTGTGATAAATAAGATAAATACAAAAAGAAACATTAACAAATTTATCATATCGTATTAAAAGATTTAATTTACATAAAAAGAAGGGTGTCGATGGTTTTATTATAAGTTAAAATAACAAGATAATAATCTAATAATAAAGTGCATTGCCATTAACAATAAGTCCTAAAGTACGATGGCTAGCCGGTATTCGATCTGTGTAAAATTTGACGTTGACGTAAGCTCACTTTTTCATTTAACATTTTTTTCAGAAATAAAAACAATCGATGTTTAACATATTTTATTTTTTGTATGATTTAAATATTTAAAAATAATAGAAACGAGGGTATGATTACTTATTGTTTCTTACCATGGTGCATAAAACATGACAAGTGCATTTTCATGACGTTTAAGTTCATCCGTGAAATCATCATCGGTTAATTCAAGAACGTCACTTTCGGAAGCGTAAACATTTAGAAAAAGGAAGCTAACAAAAACGAAAATTTTAGGTAGCATCGTGAAATTAACAGAGCTTCTTTCTTATCTGTTCCAACACACCTAACTATCGGAGAACTACTGGTTTACGAAGACGTGGCTTCGTTAAAAAGTAGCCACCGAAGCACGAGACCCGGCGCATTGCTGTCGTTCGCTGATTGGTCCACATATTTCTTCTCTCTTTGTCGTATTTATCGGAAATGAACACGAGTACATAGATTGTACAATTACAAAAATATATGACTCTAAGCAATTTTGTAAGTATCTCTAATTGTAAATAAGAGAATGGTGATTAATCGTCATGGTGAAATTCTATGAAATTAAAGTCAATTATTTTTATCTAACATTATTCTATATGATATATTATTGTTTTGACAGCATTATTTCTGTCATTACATGACACTATTTTATTATGTATTTACAAATAACACACTTTGAACTTATTTTTTGTTGAAAAGTAAATGAATATGATACGATATTTATGATGATAGAAATATATTTTATACAGATAGTATGGTGTGTGTATGTGTGGTTGCAATCATTTCATACATTTAATTGTAAGTTCAATAAAAATCTGATCAAATTGAAAATAGAAACATACAATTGTAGAAAAATTTTCAATACAGTGTTTTGTATCATTGTTTTCAGTTTATTTTTATTCTATGATGATATAACTAAGTCTGATAAAAGAATATTTATACATTATTATTTATTATTTAAATGAATTTGATGATTTAATATATTTGTTAATATCTCAATAAGAAAGTTGAAGAAAATATTACAAGTAAGCGGAAACGACAGTAGCGCAGTAGCGGAAATACGAACGAGGATTGACCGAATGTATCCGAGTATTACCGATGTGATTTAGTGACGTCATGCCCAAGCAGAAGAGATAAAGCAGTGAAAAAACTGAAGCTGTGTTTTCTATTATATTGATATTTGTACATCACAATCTCACAAAGTTTTAAAAATGTCGTATGCATACCTTTTCAAGTATATCATTATTGGAGATACAGGTAATTAGTATGGTGTTATAGTCGGACCTCTCCCTTCAACATATTCTATATTTCGCATTAAATATGCCCTGACAGAATCCCTTCGTTGTTTTTGTTCTCTCATAGAATGATGTTTCTATTCGTAGAAATTTTATACTCCAACATTTTTTATTTTTTTTTTATTTTACACTTATATCTATCAATGTTGCATCACGACTGTCAAATTTATTTTTAACTAATATGAACTTTTAAGATGTATCTATTTTATTTGCGTCTAGAACAATAAATAAATACGATAGTTGAATTTATTAGTAGATCTTTTTATTTTTATTTTACGTTTGATGTTATGCCAGTAAGTAACTCGTATGCTATTTCACTTTGACCTCGATTTTTATATACAATTTGACCTTTTTTTTTATATACAATTATTTTTTTTTATGCTTTATTAACTTAAATATATATGTATATCAAATTACGTCGCATTAGTTTAAATTTATGCTTTTCAATCAAAGTCTTGTATCACATTTATAGTAACATTTAATTTATTATTACACAGTACTTATATATTCATTTTTCTTTAATATAGGTGTTGGAAAATCTTGCCTTTTATTGCAATTCACCGACAAAAGATTTCAACCAGTTCATGATTTAACAATAGGAGTAGAATTTGGTGCTCGTATGATTACCATTGACTCTAAACAAATAAAATTGCAGATTTGGGATACGGTAATTATCGCATAAAATTGATAATTTATATTAATTCAGAATTTTTCAAATATAAATGTAAACACATTATAGGCTGGACAAGAAGCATTCCGTTCTATCACACGATCTTATTATCGTGGCGCAGCAGGAGCATTATTGGTATATGACATTACACGCAGAGAAACATTCAATCATCTTACAACATGGTTGGAAGATGCTAGGCAACATTCAAATTCAAATATGGTGATCATGTTAATTGGAAATAAAAGTGATCTTGATTCACGAAGAGAAGTAAAAAGGGAAGAAGGAGAAGCATTTGCCAGAGAACATGGACTTGTTTTCATGGAAACAAGTGCAAAGACAGCAGCAAATGTTGAAGAAGCATTCATTAACACAGCGAAAGAAATATATGAAAAAATACAGGAGGGTGTATTTGATATCAATAATGAGGTAAATATTTATTAATATGAGAGACTTTAGATTTCATTAAACGATGCATATCATTCTATTAATATTATTATCATTTCATTTAATTAGGCAAATGGTATTAAAATTGGACCACAACATTCTCCGACAAGTCCTAGTGGATTAGCAGGCACCGGAGGACAAGGAAATGCACAGGGCGGTGGGTGCTGCTAGGGGCTGGGGGTTGCCTGCCCACCGCTACATCCTTCTCCGATCTGAATCGATCCTTTTACTCCTGCTCCTCGTTTTAATCTCAACCACCGACTTTGTACATTTAATTTTGCGCGCGTCGCATCTTGAGGTAACGAGTGATACAATTGGTATATTTATTATTTGAAAAATATTATATACATGGTAATAGGAGTATTATATAGCAAAAGTGTTATACGTCATTAGAATCATAAAATATAATAAAATCTTAATTTACAGATTATCAGATCAGTTTGTATCATCACAATATTACCTAGTATATTTTGTATACATATACATATATACATGAAAATCCATATAATTCTTACTTTTAGATTTACGTAACATTATTTTTTTATTTTTATCGTTATTTAAAAGTTAATATAATACTTTAATTGAATTCACACACTTTCTCAAAGTCCCATATGTAATGTGCTGGTAATATTTTGATTTGTTTTACTATCAAGAAATGATATTCTCTATATCACTAAATTTAAAGTATTATCACTTTATGCTCATCGCTATATAATGCGATTTACTTCTATCTGTAAAATATGGGAATTAAATATATTTACCATGTTGAGATATTGAACATATTATTGAAGGTGTAAATGTCTTTATCATTGATGAGTAAAGGAGGATGAGAAGGCGGAAGGGATAGGCATTCCTATTCCATAATTTACATTTATTTACTGTCATGTAATATATGTGATGTGCTTTAATATTACAAATTTCATTTATTTAATCATGCATCGTGGATTGGAATAATCGAGTTCGATTGGCTTTAAACAGAAATACAAAATTACACTTGGCTACCTAAGGCGACATTATGTATACGTATGTATTGATGTATAAGATGACGAATATATGAAATATGTAATCCATTACATCAAGAGGCCTATGTAACCAAATTTATATTCTATGTAATGATTATACAAAACCTCACTATTTACAATATTTATATTGTTGTGATTGGTATCATTACTTATGATACATTTTTAAAAGTCAATGATTGATGATATAATGACAGTGAATTTAAATTTTGCAGATTTTTCTTTTTAATTGGAGAACATTTGTAGTACTATACAATCTAAAGAGTTAAGTACATAGAGTGCATTCGTAAATCTTAACCAAAGATATTGATTTAGACATATTATGGCATAATACTTCTAAATGTATCCTATTCGAACAAGGTCCAAAAATATCATATTGTACATTATTATTTCTATTGATGTATGAATATTCAACTATACAAGGACAAAAAAGAATAAGTATATGTAAAATGTGCATTAACAGAAAATATAGTCTTTTATTGCATTATATTTATGGAAAATTAATTAGATCTGATGGAGACATCGTAATATTAGTTGAATATTCCTTAACTAAAGTGATAAAGAGATTTTAAATCATGTGTAGAATTTGGATTTGAACATTGAATACACTTTGAATTTCACAAAAGGATAAGTGTCACGAAACTGAAATATCGTATTGTATGCATTTATTTTACCATTATATAATTATGGCAATTAAATGCACATGTTAATAGCGTTTTTGAATAATACTTTATTTTTATTTGTACATATAGAGTATATTTGTTGAACAGATCCAATACCTATACATGATCCAAAAAGTATCATTTGACGTTAGTATTAATGGGTTAGCTATGTACTTCTTCTTATATCTGTGTATCTCTTTGTTATATATATATATATATTTTTTTTTATAATGTAACAAAATATTTTGTGATTGTAACAAAGAATATTTTAGCACTGTATACTTTTATTATGCTTATATGCTATAATGATTAAATGATGTAAGTTAATTTTAGAAAATATATCTGAATATTATCCTCTAATAATTAAAAACCAATAAATGTCAAGAAATTTGACATTTAACGCTTATAACATATATATATATATGTATGTATATATATATATATATATTCCTATTTAGAAGAAAATCATATCATCTGTTCTGCGCGAGTCTTTTCCTTTGAGTACTTATATGTGTCATAGGATTATTCATTTGATATACGTTCAAATAAATTCCGTGTGACGCAGCTGACCTGACCTGATCCACAGCTGATTTGCCGATACGTTGCAATCGCACTGTTGCGCTCGCAATAGAAAACGCTAGAGAGAGCGGCATGTCGTGAGTTGAACGTGAGCGGGCTTCGTTAAAGCAAGAGCGTTGTTTGCTATTCTTTTAAACGTATTCGCGCTCCTCATAAAGTACTGCAGAAGGGTTATCATTGCAGATGTATCTTCCATAAGGCGGTGAAGCATTATTTTGGAGATTCCTTTGACATACTGGACATTAGCTAACGTGCTGCGTCGTAAAGACGCAACTAGGCGCCATGATGGTAGGTGGAACCTGTTATCACTTGGCCGGTAGGCTATTGAATTTTCCACGCGTTTAATTAGTTGGAACTCTGGCATTGTTCGTTCCCTTTAAAAAAAAAGGAGATCTGCAGTATTTAATAAGCGAGAAATGTTGCAGGACGGAATATGCGACACTACCGACATTTTAAACAGCGTGCCTCCGAAAAAGGTATTTACATCTTTTATTCTTCCTATTGTTAATATAACATTTCTATTTCTTTGCATATTTTCAAAACTTTTTATTCGTTTAGATAATTATTCTACTCGAATAATGTCCTTGAGTTAACATTATTGCCCTTTTCAGACTATTCATGCTGATAGCGTAGATCTGCCAGACAAGCCTTTGCGAGTGGACATATCTGATGCTCTCAGCGAGAAGGATAAAGTGAAATTTACTGTACACACTAAAACTTCCTTGCCTGAATTTCAGAAGCCAGAGAATTTGGTTGTAAGACAGCATGAGGAATTTGTCTGGCTTCATGACAGATTTGAGGAAAATGAGGAGTACGCTGGATATATCGTATGTATTCTATTTCATTAATATGATAAATTATCTCCTTTGAGTTAACCTTATCTTTGTTAAAAGTAAATAGTAACTAATGTGACTTCATAGATTCCACCATGTCCACCAAGACCGGATTTTGATGCATCACGTGAAAAGTTACAAAAATTGGGAGAGGGCGAAGGTAACATGACAAGAGAAGAATTTAACAAAATGAAGCAAGAATTAGAAGCGTAAGTTACATATTCATTCAAATAGAACGCTCAATTATATTTTTGGGTAATACTTCTAATAAATATGTGATCCTTACAGAGAATATTTGGCTACTTTCAAGAAAACTGTTGCTATGCATGAAATGTTTCTAACAAGACTAGCACATCATCCAGTTTTTCTAAATGATCACAATCTTAGAGTATTTTTAGAGTACGATCAAGATCTTTGTGTGAGAGGTAAATATTTCTTTAGTTTCTTGTACTCTTCTGATATTAACTTTGTAATATTAACAGCGTTAAATGTTGTCTTTGTTTTTAGGAAAAAATAAAATGGAAATGTTTGGTGGTTTAGTGAAATCTTTTTCCAAAACCACAGATGAATATTATCTGCAGGCAACTGTTAAAGATGTAAATGACTTTTTTGATCAAGAAATGACATTTCTGCAATTGTATCATCAGAATTTAAAAGAAGCAACGAGTCGTTCCGATCGTCAAACTGCTAAGCATAAAGACGTAGCCGATTCGTATATTAAAATATCTACTAATCTTTTACAATTAGCTACGATAGATCCTGGTAAATTAGAGAAATTTTTAACAAAGATTGCTGAAACGTTTGAAAAATTACGGGTACGTTTCTATACTTCCAAGTAACAATATTAATGTCACCTTTAATTTTTGTATCTTCTTAAATTTTTTATTGTTTTTATGATTTTGCAGAAGGTCGAAGGACGAGTAGCATCCGACGAAGATTTGAAATTGTCTGATACGCTTCGTTATTATATGAGGGATACTGCTGCAGCGAAAAAGCTTCTTTTCAGAAGGTTGAAAGCTTTACATGCGTACGAATCTGCGAATCGTGCTCTTGAAAAAGCTCGTGCCAAAAATAAGGATGTACATGCAGTGAGTACATATTTAATCCGAATTTAATATAAAGTAAGGTGAAATTAAGTATTGATAGAAAATTCTATTTATAGTTATTAGATAGAAATGTTCACACATTGAAAACATTTATTTATTCAAAAAAAGTTTCTTCAGTATTCTTTCGTTTTTACGATCAAATTGTATATTAATAATAAATAAATTAACAGCGACAAAAATTTTAACATAAATAGGGAAAACATATGTTTATAATGTTATTTAAATATAGCGTATCATATTCTCTAATAATAAACAACTTAACTTTTTCTTGCACTTCAAGGCACTGGAAGTTGCTGAGGTGTGTCTCTCTTCATTTGTGTCATACATACATTGTTTTGCTATATCGCTTGATGATCTGAATTGCTATATTTGCGAGTTATATTATCTCTTTATTTTTTTTTTTAAAGATATAAATTACATAGATATATATATTCCATCGAAATTGATCGGATACTTTACATGGACATTAATAGAACCATTTTCATATTTTATAGATATGAGAAGCGGTACACGAAGTATTTATGATGCATACAAAATATTCTTTGCACAATTATCCTGCTAGAGTAATAATCAATTATTATGTAGTAGTTTACAATTAACGAGAATATATTTATATTTATTTTTATTAAACTATTTAAAAAAGTGAATTTTTTTGAACAGATTTACTTTTTAAGCAGGAAATTAATTTAAATATTGCACAAAAGCAGAGACTGCATATAAATGTTATGCATGACTTAATAAACTTGCATGTTGTTATTTAAGGATTTACAGAATTATTATGGGCATACACGCATATATGTATTGTACATCATGATTTTTTTCAGTATTATTAGTTTGAAATACAAATTAGAGCGTATAATACAGTTAAGTCTTCTATCTTTTATTGTGATTTGTAAATGATGACAATGTTTGTTAAGAGTGATTTATTTATTAGAAATTATCACTGATATTTAAAAAGGAAGACATACTTTAATCATTATTATATATAATATAGACAATGAATTAGTGAATTATGAATGAAATTCATTTGTGCACTAAAGTTATATATTTTTGTTAATTAAGGCAGAACAAGCTCAAACCGAGGCGTGTGAAAAATTCGAACAAATGTCGGAAAAGGGTAAAAAAGGTATGTAATTTGTATGTATAGTGTGTCATATATATTTATAGCATTTCAAAGTAAAATTATTTATTTCAGAATTAACGGATTTCAAAACGAGGCGTGTAGCAGCATTTAAAAAGAACCTTATCGAGTTAACTGAACTTGAAATAAAACATGCTAAAGTTAGTGTTTAATTTTATATACATAAAGTAAATAATACATATCTTCAAAGATAATTAACTTAGCATTTATTTTTCAATAGGCGCACGCAGAGTTGCTCAAGAAATGTCTATCCGTACTTCGGGAGGAGTGATCCAATTTGTCAGTTGCCATGGCTAAATCTGTTATGCGTTCTGCATACAGATAACAACTTATTTACAGTTATTATAATTTAATGATACTGTAAAATATTATATATTTTTTGTTATCTAGATATATTATATACTACGAATTAAAGTTCTAAATTACCACAGCTGCAAAAGGGGTTCAGCTGCTTGAAAATAGTTAACGAAAAAGAATAATAATATTAATAATATTAATAATAATATTAATAATATTAATAATAATATTAATAATAATAATAATAATAATAATAATAATAATAGTAATATAAAAAGAAAATTAAATAATTTTTATCACTTGTTTTTGAGCTGTAGAAAGCTGTGGATAATGCTATAACTTTTGTCTAGATAAAAATTAGGTATTACATTTTTTTCTTATGCATTTAAATATATATGTTGCGCGAATCACGAAGGTGCACAAAAGTACTGTAAAAATGAATAAAATGTAAATGGCGCTGAGACTTTTTGCAGCTTTAAATTAATTACCTATTATGCTTATATAACATAAGATTCTTTATATTATATATCAATAAAAAATATATATGCGTATCTGTATACATATATGCATATATATAATCGTTAGAAAACAATGTTATGAAAACACTAGTTTTAGAAACACAGTATCGTTTACGACGACAAAAAAAAATCAGTACCGATAAAACATAGGACAGTAAAATTAATGTAAGAAACTATTTCCATGCGTATGCATTCATTCGAATTATTATAAAACGAATACATGTAATGTTATAAATTTTGTTGATCCTTTGTCTACTTTGTGTGAGTGGCAAAAACATAGTGAAGGGACCTGGAAATGAATATTATAATAAAGTGCAATTATACTTTTCAATACGTTTCTCTTAACAAATATTTAAATATATACATACATATATTATTTAATTATCTACGAATAATACATATATATATATATCGATGTAAAAAGATCGATTTAAAAAGAGAGAAAGGACTAGTCGATTAGGATTTCATATGTTTTTATTGAATCGAATCATTTCCTTCTCTATAATACATGACTGCAGACATATATGTACTGAGAAATTCATTAAATTGCGAGTGTTTATCATTTAATTCTTCAAGAATTAATTCGAAATTCCATCGTATAATGTACCATTACATTATCGTCTTAACTTAATGTCGATTAGATCCTAGATTGATAGCCTAATCGATGCAACATCGGCCGAACGAAGCGCAAACGAAACGTACGTTTGCGCTTGGTTTGACGATAATCGCATCTTATTATTTTTGGTATCGTTACATCGTATGTTTTAATTAATCTTATTAACGAACAGTAAAGATGACGCAATAGAAAATTCTTGGTACGTAAAAGTTGCGCGGGATACGTCTCGTTCTTTCGTCGCCGGGTCTCGGAGAAAACATCTTTCATTGTTCTTTTTCTTTTTCTTTTAATTATTAATTTTTATTTCTTTCGTGTCTTCGAGAGATCCAAACTCATGAATAGAGAATTCGGTTGCCCGCTCGGCGAGTATGTTCTTATTTGTATATTTAAATATTAATTACCTTTTCTTCCATTTCTTTTTTTTTGCTTTTCATATATTATATATTCTTATATTTTTTATTCTTTATTTTTTTATTTTCATAGTACGTGCCATCGTCAAAGTTACGCAACGCGATCAGAGACTACTTGTCGAGATAAGACATAAATCGCCTCATTTAAGCAAGGGATCTACCCTTCTCTCTATCCCTTTTTCCACGGAATTTTCTAGGTCGTCTAAAAAGGTCTCGATCAAAATGATTTCTTTTTTCGTGCAGAACACGGAACGGGGACGGGAAGCGAGGGATTTTTTTTTTTTAAACTGTTAAATTATTATTTGCAAAGAGATCGCGTATAAGACCGAAGACTTTTTTCATTTGTTTTATATTCGGTGGTCCATTACTTTCTTCTCATGTTTTTATCGTTCATCGTATCAAGCTCGGTAACTTTTTGTCGAATCGGATATGTGTATTTAAGTGTGTATAATATGTGCGACCCGTAAGAGCTAATTATTGCTTTAGAAAAAAGATAAATGAACAATTTTTCTATGGACTTATTTTGAACTGATCGATCACATTTTGATCGTCCTTGATCAAAGGATCGAATTGTTAAATTGTATTTTCTTCTTTTGTTTATTTTTTTTTTTTTCGCAAATAGTAGGACGAAATTATCGTCTCGGATATTGTATAATAATTATAATAATATCATTAATATGTGTGCAATACTGTCATCGTAAGAAAAGATGGTCTAATCATATTTTGCACAATATATACGATATAATGAAGATTGGTGATATACTATCATAATAATATGAAAATATTTATAGCTCGATACGTAAACTTTAAAGTCTTCGTCGCTTAAGGCGCTTCATGTTTGTTTTAAATATTGGATTTTTAACATGGTACGTACTTATTACATACATATAACCGAATAATTACTAAAGATTCATTATAAACATTTATCTGTATAATCAGAATCTAGGCGAATGTTAAATGGTTCAGATTGAGATTTGTTTTCTCTTCTTTTGTCTCTCGATTAATTAAAACGAGTCTCTAATAAAAATCGCTGATGATGCTGCTAGCTTTCTTTGAACTCTTACTTGTCATTATGCATTCTTTTGTATTCTCATTTTAATCACTTTAACGCGACGCTTTATCTTCTTGCCTTCTTATATTCCATCTCTTACATACATATATGTATATCTATACATACGTGTATATATGTATATATTTATATATACGTATACACACATATTTTTTTTATAATCCTTAAAATTACGTGGATACGTAATAAATCTTTGTATAACGCCACTAACAGGATACATAAAAGGATCTTACTTACGTCCTATGTTCTTCGTCATTCTTTTACCATCTTTTAAAACAAAGATTACTTAAAAACATTTTTAATCACACATATTTCGTAATCTTCTTAACGTAATCTCTGTTTTTCTTTTTTTTTTTTTTTTACATTTTCTCACGTACAGAGATTCAACCAGAAATGGTCGGTATTTAAAGTGCCGAGGATTATACGAGCCAATTAGTAACTAAATTACATAATTATGATCTTTTTGTTAATGGAAAATTTGAATAAAGGATGCTAATCTTTTCTTCGCGACGTAAACGTCGCGCATCGTTTAAATTTTCTTTTGTCTCATCTCGTAAAAGTGTCGTTGGAAATTCTTTTATCGGTCGATTGAAAATACAGAGAGAGAGAGAGAGAGAGAAAGGGAGAGAAAGGGAGAGAGAAAAATATAGAAAGAGATAAAGATAGAGATAGAGAGAAAGAAGAGGATTCGTAAAACTCGAGATAGGAAGATTCCTCGCCAATGGATTTTGCTCCGTAGGTGTCCTTCAGATTTATGGTAACGGATGTATTTAGGTCAACGCGATCGGTCTTCCTTGTTGTGTGTTCCCCATTTTTAAAGTTCGTTCGCACGTTCACTCTCATTCGTAGCCCATGACGAATTCAATTTGAATACGACTTTATAAAATCAATTTACTCGAATAAAACCTGTCAACAGTGACGTGTCGTCAAGGAATATGTAATTTTCATACGCGTTTAAAATTTTCTCTTTCTCTCTTTCTACATATATATATATATATATTTTTTTTTTTATTTTTCAGGTGCAAGGAAAGGATAGTTAATGGAACTAAAAGAAATAATAAAACATCGCTTTAGTCGTAGTCGTTGTAGCCGTTCATGACGCCTACGAAAATTAATTACCGAGGGGCTCAAAATGCTAAGTCCACCAGCGTGATAGTCCCTTTTTAATCTTTTCATCTTTTCATGGACGAATTAAGGAAATTTATTAACGGATATCTTAACGATGAGATTATAAAACGGCGCCACAAGCCGTGCGCGCTAATCTTTCTACTCGTTATCGTAATTTACTTCGTTCGTACGTTACAAAGCCGCCATTTTTCAGACCGTACTTTTTCTTCTCTTCTTTCTCTCTCTCTCTCTCGCTTTCTTTCTTTCAAGGTTTCTTTTTTTTTTGTTTTCTTTAGCGACAAGTTTCATTATCGCACGAGTAATTTCGTCGTGTTGGAAAATATATACAGTGTATTACATGTTTATACTACACGCATTATGTAACACGGTGAGAGGGAAAAAGAGGAACAAAGAGAAAGAAAGAGGAAGAGAGAGAGAGAGAGCTCGTGGGAAATTTTACAATCCTACGACAGCTTTTAGATTACTTTCATTTCGAAGTTTCGTGCGACAGCACGATGGGGTTCGTTCGCTTTTAGAAAGACAAGCACGGAACGGAAGAAACTAAATTGTGCTCTCACGAATTTCAACCTTGTGATATAACACATACGTAAATACTAAAGTGTAGTATATGTGTAACGTATATATATACAGTTACAGGCTACAACGGTAGCATATATTGATAGTATATATTATCATATACGAACAAAAACATGATTCTATCGTTATCTTTTATATATTTTTCTATGTACTCTCTCTCTTTTATATACATAAGTATATTTTTATAATTACGTTGCATCAACGAAAATCTCGGGCGTCGATCGAACTTTTAACGATTGTTTGAAATCTATAGAAAAAGAGAGAAAGAGAGAGAGAGATCGAGCGAAATACAAAAATAATTAGAAAAAAGAAGGATAAATTGATGGATAGAAAGAAAAAGAGAATGATGGAAGTATTAATGCACGAACGAATGAACGAACAAGCGGTACGATTTCAAAAAGATATTTATCGGCGTTGTATCTAACAAAGGAAAGAATCTTTTTTGATAGTTACGTTAAAGTAAAAGAAGGGAAAGGAATTAAGAGAAAAAAGAATAAGAAGGTACGGGAAAAAGACTTTTCTGAAACGAGCTCAAACTCCCATAGCCCTTCTCTTTTCTATCTCTCTCTCTCTCTCTCTCTCTCTCTCTCTCT